>NC_045547.1:76678167-76773167 GCF_009769535.1 Thamnophis elegans
CACACACACACACATGCGCCCGCTAGCCAGCTGAGTTCACCCTTTTTTAAAGCCATTTTTCGCCCTCCCCAGGTTCCATAGCTTCCCTGAAGCCTCCGGTGTGCAAAAAATCAGCCCTATGGGCAAACCAGAAGATTGGGAACGGATTTCCGGTTTGCTCAGAGGGTCGTTTTGACTGCTCCAGAGGCTTCAGGGAAGCCTCCTCAAGGTCCCTGAAGCCTTCGGAGGGCTTCTGGGGGGGGTGAGGGAGGCTGTTTTCACCCTCCCGAGACTCCAATAAAGCCTCTGGAGCCTGGAGAGGGTGAAAAAAGCATGCAAAAAATGGGGGGGGGATGCCTGTAGTGCACGCATGAGCTCTGGGGGGGGGGGTCGCGCATTGCACTATGGGTGCAGCACGCCTGCACACGACCCCCCTGCGCTCCCCCCCACTTATGGCACGCCAGCCAAAAAAGGTTCGCCATCACTGACTTAGAACTTCACAGTCTCCGATCCGACCTAAGCATAGTACAGAAAATTATCTGCTACCATATCCTATCTGTCAATGACTATTTCAGCTCCAACCACAACAATACATGAGGACACAATAGATACAAACTTAAGGTCCAAACTTGATTGGAGGAAATATGACTTCAGCAACAAAGTGGTAAATGCCTGGAATCCACTACCTGACACTGTGAAGAGCCGAGGTGGCGCAGTGGTTAGAGTGCAGTACTGCAGGCCACTTCAGCTGATTGTTAGCTGCAGTTCGGCGGTTCAAATCTCACCGGCTCAAGGTTGACTCAGCCTTCCATCCTTCCGAGGTGGGTAAAATGAGGACCCAGACTGTGGGGGCGATATGCTGACTCTGTAAACCGCTTAGAGAGGGCTGAAAGCCCTATGAAGCAGTATATAAGTCTAACTGCTATTGCTATTGCTTTCTTCCCCAAACCCCCAAAACTTTAACCCTAGACTGTCTAATGTCGACCTCACCCCATTCCTAAGAGGTCCGTAAAGGGGGCGTGCATAAGCGCACCAACGTGTCCCTATTGTCCCTGTCCTAATGTTTCTTTTTATTCATTTCCACTTCATGTATTCAAAATCATGTTGATATTTATATACCGTATTTTTCAGAGTATAAGACGCATCTTTTCCCCTCCTAAAAGAGGGTGAAAATTTAGGTGCATCTTATACATTGAATGTAGCCCGGCCCACTCACTTCCCCCCACCCTTTAGCCTATGCCTCCCAGCAATTTACCTCTTTGCAGCAAACAGAGAAAATGGGGCTTGACTATGGCAATCCCTGCAGCCTGAAACAGCTGATCATCGTGCTTAAACTGAAATTGAAAGTGAAACTTGCTGTTTGCTGCAAGGAGGCAAATTGCTGGGAGGCAGAGGAAGATTTGTTTTCTTGTGCTATTCGGGCTGTTTGCTGCAAGGAGGTAAGTCAATAACTATAAATGCCTATAGAATGTTCAAATTATTAGACTTATTTTTTAAAGACTGCTTTATTATTGTTCTAGACAGCTTAACAAAATGAAGAAGCTTTTTAAAATCAATGCTTGATCTGAAGAGGCCCAGTGCTGTTGTACCTTCTTTTAAACAGAGAATAACGTATACTTCCAGAAAGCCACATCAATTTTAACAGCATCTGTACAAGTACAGTCTGAAATGTAACACCACAAACAGTATATATCTTCTGTACTGTTTGCTGTTTGTTGCAAGGAGGCAAATTGCTGGGAGGCAGATTTCCCCCCCCCCCTTGTTTTCCTCCCCAAAAGTTAGGTGCGTCTTATACTTCGGAGCGTCTTATACTCTGAAAAATGGTTCCACCACAAAAGCGCGCTCGACGAAAGCGCGTACGTGACGTCATCACAGCGCGGCGAAAACATCGCGCTGTGAGCGGTAAATTTAAAATTAAAGCGAAAACCTTACTCTAACCCACCCAAACCTAACCCTAAACCTAACCCTAAACCTAACCCTTAACCTAACGCTAAACCTAACGCTAACCCTTAATCTAACGCTAAACCTAACCCTAACGCTTAACGTAACCCTAAACCTAACCCTAACCCTTAACCTAACCCTAACCCTAACCCTAAACTTAACCCTTACCTTTATGTGAATCGGCTTGCTTTAATTTTATTTTAATTTCAATTTAATTTATTTTAAATTTTTTTCGTCGCGCTGCTGATGACATCAGGTACGCGCTTTCATCGAGCGCGCTTTAGTGGACCGCGGTTTTGACGGGTCACGCTGAAAAATATGGTATGTTATTGAATACATGCTTGATGAAATAAATCAAATAAATAAATAAATAAAACGGGCACCCTTCCCCCCCCAAAAAAAAATCAACAAAGGGGGCCTCTTCGCATCTCCTCTTCACAGTGGGTGGCCTAAATCTTGTTTAATTCTAAAAAGTCATATTGTATGTCGACCTCTTAGAAACCTTATCGTTCCTGGAGGCAGCCTTAGGGGAAGGAAAAGGCTGGCTTGATCCAGCGCTGGTTTTCCTCGCATGTATCAGTGGCCTCAAGGGCGCAGAAGGGACCAACGCAGCCATCTGGCAAAGGAATGTTTTTGTGGCTGCATGTGGCATTTTGCAAAAAGCCCGCAACATCCTTTCAAAAGACCAAATGTACTCATCAGCTCATTTCCTTTTCCAGAAACACAAGCAAGTGGCTGTTAGAATCACGATGGTTCTGGTTTGCATGTTGTTTGGAAGTTCCATTTTAATTACAAATCAAGGGAATTTAAAAAACAAAACCCAATGCGTCATATGCTTAACAGCTGCAGGGTGGAAACATACCTGGGTTCTAGGCCAGGGCTCTCCAAACATGGCTGGTTTAAGACTTGCGGACTTCAACTCCCAGAATTCCCCAGCTTGCATGGGTTCGACTTCTAACTTTCCTCAGCCAGCCAGCATGGTTGACTGAGGAATTCTGGGAATTGAAGTCCACAGATGCAGTGTGGAAGTCTACCTGTGTTCTAGATCTGGGGTCTCCCAACTTGGCAACTTTAAGCCTTGTAGACTTCAACTCCCAGAATTCCTCAGCCAATCATGCTGGATGGATGAGGGAAGTTGGAAGTTGAACCCATGCTGGCTGGGGAATTCTGGGAGTTGAAGTCCACAGGTGCAGCATGGAAGTATACCTGGGTTCTAGATGTGGGGTCTCTAAACTTTAAGACTTGTAGACTTCAATTCCCAGAATTCCTCAGCCAGCTAACTCCCCTCAGCTATGCTGGGGGGAATTGGGTGACTGAAGGAAGTGGGAAGTTGAAACCATGCTGACTGGGGAATTCTGGGAGTTGAAGTCTACAAGGCTAAAAGTTGCCCAGTTTAGAGAGACCTGGTCTAGAACCCAAGTATACTTTCACATGGCGTATGTGGACTTCATGTCCCAGAATTCCCCAGTAAGCATAGTTTCAACTTCCAACTCCCCTCAGAAAGCCAACTCCCCCCACCAAAATGGCTGAAGGGAGTTGGCTGGCTGAGGAATTCTGGGAGTTGAAGTCTACAAGGCTTAAAGTTGCCAAGTTTGGAGAGTCCCATTCTAGAACCCAAGTATACTTCCCCAAGGCGTCTGTGGACTTCATATCCCAGAATTCCCCAGTAAGGATGGTTTCAACTTCCAGCTCTCCTCAGCCAGCCAATTCAACCCCAGCATGGCTGAGGGCAGTTGGCTGGCTGAGGAATTCTGGGAGTTGACGTCTACTCATTGCCAAGTTTGTAGACCTCTGTTCTAGATGATCTGGAACCTCAGCAGATTACAAACAAAAGAGCCAACGAGGTCCGATGCTTAAGATTTGAGTCCCACGTAGTGGTGGAAACTCAAGAGAGAGAGAGATCTACGCTTCAGAGAGGGATATCAATGACATGACCTTTTGTATGGCAGAAGGGCATTAGCTCATATAAACAAACAAACAAACAAACAACAGCTGGGAGAAAGTCATTCGTGGCTTCTCTCCAGTTGTAATTATAGACACGAAACTTTGCTCCCTACAGCAAAACAGAAATGTTCTACATAAAATAATCATATATTTATCTCTCTAATATTGTTCTGACTTAGGCTACCCCAGCAGCATGGAGCTAAGTCCTCATCCCAATAAACCCCTTTTATTTCATTTATAGTGAATTCCTTTCCAGCAAAGTCCCAGCCCACACTCCTTAAAGATAGTTCACAATTACCGACTTTTATCAGGCTTGGAGAGTGGCCAGGCCGATATCTTTCAGGCGCCACAATACTTGGCAAGAATGCAGGAATGAACTAATGGTCTCCTGCAAACTCCACTCCCCTTTTGCTCCTCTTTTATTCCCTCTGGGAGGGGGCATTCATCATCCACCTGTGGCCTTATTCCCAAGTTGACCCTTGTTCCTTAGCTGTTCCCTTCTCCTGGCAACTCTGCGCATGCGCACACTGGGAACTTTGAACGTTCCCACACACTGGGAACGTTGTAACTTTGAAACTTAAGTGAACTGTTGTAAGTCAAGGACCATGTGTAGTACAGGTAGTCCTCAACTCACAACAGTTCATTTTGTGACAATTCAAAGTTACAACTGAAAATAGTGACTTGTTGTAATATAGTTCCTTGTGTAGGTGTGTGTCACCCATTGTCCAGTTCATACTAGGGCATGCAGAGTCACGCTGAACCACACAGGAGAAAACAAACTCCTAGAATGCCATAACATCCTGATAGTGCATAACATAACATTCTGAGATGTGCCTTACCATTGACGTCCAGGATTTGATCATATAGAGACTGAGCAGTAGATTAGAAATTGTACTTTTACAGGCTGTTTTTACTCACATGCTATTGCTCCTCCTGCCTTTGTCCTATCTCAATAAAAGGGGCTCTCAGAACCCAATCTGGGTCGCTCCATCTTGAGAAAGTTCGTGTCCTGTCTTTTCTCAACATTGGCCTCATGGGCGAACCACGGGAATGTTACAGTGACTTATATAAAGGGAAGGGAAGGGGGGAGGGGAGGAGAAGAAAGGAAAGGAAAGGAAAGGAAAGAAAAGGAAAGGAAAGGAAAGGAAAGGAAGGGAAGGGAAAGGAGATACGAAATATATCTCAAATGATGACTCAACAGGACACAAATTGCCAACTGTCTTTAAAGGTGGTCTGATTCTTTTTATGCTCCGCTGTTGGTACCCAGTTATAACATATTTTGCAGGAAGCACCCCTCACATAAAACTTGGTTTTCCCTGGTTCTTCAAGCATTATAAAGATGCAAAGAATTTCTAGATTATAACCTTTCATGAGAAGAGAGCATGCATATATAGTGATGATCTGAGAGTATTTTAATCGTTTGCAAATTAACTTGCGGATGGGACTATGTGACAAGAGGAGAGAAAGTTTCATGAGAAACTAAGCTATACTGTAGTGTAGTTGGCTTATTAGTGACTTAACATGATATTGAATTGTTAATTTTGATGATGTCAAGTCTCACGTAGCTGCGAAGTTCCAGGAAGTTGCACAGATTTCAATAAGGTATATTTAATAAGGTATCTTAAGGAAAGGAAAGGAAAGAAAAAGAAAGAAAAGGAAAGGAAAGGAAAGGGGGAAGGGAAAGAAGGAAAGGAAGAGAAAGAAGGAAAGGAAGGGAAGGGAAAGGAAAGAAGGAAAAGGAAGGAAAGGAAGGGAAAGGAAAGGAAAAGAAAGAAATGAGGAGGGGAGGAGAAGGAAAGGGAGGGGAAGGAGAAAAGGAAGATAAAGGAAGGGAAAGAAGGAAGAGAAATAAGGAAAGGAAGGGAAGGGAAAGGAAAGAAGGGAAAGAAAGGAAAAGAAGGGAAAGGAAGGGAAGAGAAGGGAAGGGAAAGGAAAGGAAGAAAAGAGGAAGGGAATGAAGGTAAAGAAGGAAAGGAAGAAAAGAGGAAGGGAAGGAAGGTAAAGAAGGAAAGGAAGAGAAAGAGGGAAAGGAAGGGAAGGGAAAGAAAGGAAAGGAAGGGAAGGGAAAGGAAAGGAAGGGAAGGAAAGAAAAGGAAGAAAAGAGGAAGGGAAGGGAAGGAAAGGAAGAAAAGAGGAAGGAAATGAAGGAAAAGAAGGGAAGGAAGGGAAGGGAAAGAAGGAAAAGAAAAGAAAGGGAAAAAAAGGAAAGAAAAGGGAGAAAGGGAAAAGGAGAATGGGGAAAGGGGAAAGGAAAATGTTCTGCCACCAGCAAGAATTTTCCTAGGCTTGAGCAATAGCCCCCAACAAGGGTAGAGTACAATATCCAAAGTTGACATTGCTAGGTTTACCTGATGGGGACACACAGTTTTTGCTCCAGAGAAATGTATTACTTCCACCTAACCATTTATCTTCAAAATAGGACAGTTCGCTTCCCGACTTTGGAGAAGAAGATAAGTCTGTTATCGGGCTCTGAATGTACTTGTGAATACTCAGAAATGACTCACTGGTGACCTTCAGAAACCAAATGCTGGATTACAAGGAGGTTGCTATGTTCCACTAAGTACATACTTCACATGACCTGTGTCAAGGTCCTGAGGATTTAATAGCTGCCAACTAATGTAAGACTGTAAGATGTAATTGGTAAGCTGAAGGTTTTGCTGATGAAATGAAGGTTGATTCATTGCAGCTATGGCATAACCCTTTTAAGACGCTGATGGGAGGGCCACACTAGTCTACATATAAGTCGCTATAAGATGGTGTTCTTTCTTCTTCTCAGCGTGTATTCAGTGCTCTCCTTGTGTCCGTAGTGAATGGTAAGGGATTTTCTCTTCTGCATGTGTTTGCCTGTATATAGTTGTAAGTAAACCACTGTTAATTGTCTTAAGGCTCTGTGTGCTGCGTTATTGCTCGTGGGTGTATCACATAAAGCTAGTCGCACTGCCAAAACTCTGACAACATGGTTTTCCCTGTTTGAAGATTTCTGGCACTTTTAGGTAACTCACAGAAATTTATCTTAGTTTATCTTCCTTCCTTCCTTCTTTCCTTCCTTCCTTCCTTCCTTTTTTGTTTCTCTTCTTTCTTTTTCCTTTCTTCTCTTTCTCTTTCTCTCTTTCTTCCTTTCTCTCTCTCTCTTTCTTTCTCTCTCTTTCTCTTTCTTTCTTTCTTTCTTTCTTTCCCTTTCTTTCTTTCATATAACCTAGGTCTCCAGGTGATCATCTAGTCCCCCTCTACTCTCAATACTCATGCAGATATTCTTGAACTTTGCCAACTCCAGTCCTACTCTACAACCTGCCTTTAGCCAAATCTTCCTTAAGAAGAAGAAATAGGGGGAAATCTGGAACTGAAGGAAGTAAGGATAACAGATCTGAGTCGCATTAATCCAAGTGCCCACTAAATAGCAACAAAGATAGGAAATTCTATCTCTCCCTTTCAGATTTTTTGCAGCCTAGATAGATGAATTAAAGCAATTGGTGAGTTTGATCGAACAGTATTTGAATCTAGTAGTTAGACACACACACACACACACACACACACACACACAAAATTCTTGGTTCTCAGATTTGGGCAATTATGGCCCTGAAACTGAAGCAAAGGCCCAAATTCATAGATATTGATGCTGCTTCTGCTTTGGAAGATAAAGGATCAAGAGATGAAGGAACAAGCCATGGAAAACCCCACCATGAGAGTAGCATCTAAATGTAAGAACATAGAATAACAGAGATGGAAGGGACCTTGGAGGTCTTCTAGTCCAGCTTGAGCAGGAGACCCTATGTCATTCCAGACAAATGACTGTCCAGTCTCTTCTTGAAAGCCTCCAGTGATGGAGCACCCACAACCTCTGAAAGCAAGCCATTCCACTGGCTGATGGTTCTCACTGTTAGGAAGTTTCTCCTTACTCCTAGGTTGCTTCTCTCCTTGATTAATTTCCATCCATGGCTTCTTTGTTTTGCCTTCTGGTGCTTTGGAAAAATAGGTTGACCCTCCTCTTCTCTGCGACAGCCCTCAAATATTCTCAACGTTCTGAGCCGGGATGTAGGAAGGGATGGGAGAGAAGCCATCGATGCAAGCAAGTTCTCTAGGCAAGGACTCATACGTATATTTCTGGAAAATCAACTTTTAGGTAGACAACTTGGCCTGCTGACCAGAGGTGGGTTCCTACCAGTTCGCACCAGTTCGGTAGAACCGGTTCATCAAATCTACCGAACCGGTTAGAAGAGGTTCCACCAGTGGACCCGGAAAGCAGGCTACACCTACAGAAGAGGTTCCAAAATGTTTTGAAACCCACCACTGACACAAATACACACAGAGAGAGAGACAGATAGACAGACAGACTCACACAGAGAGAGAAAGAGAAAGAAAGGAAGAAAGAAATAAAGAAAAAAGAAAAAAGAAAGAAAAAGTGAGAGAGATGAAAGAAAAAAAGGAAAAAGGGACAGAGAGACAAAAGGAAGGAAAGAGGGAGAGTGTGTGAGTGAAAGAAAGAAAGAAAGAAAGAGAGAGAGAGAGAGAGAGAGAGAAAGAAAGAAAGAAAGAAAGAAAGAAAGAAAGAAAGAAAGAAAGAAAGAAAGAAAACACATGGCCGGCAAGCCACTCCCACCAGGTCACATGGCCGGCAAGCCACTCCCACAAAGGAGGCCACAACCACAGAGTAGGTTCAAAAAAAATTTGAAAGCCACCACTGCTCCTGACCCTTTTCACTTGAG
The DNA here is from genome assembly GCF_009769535.1 of Thamnophis elegans. Lineage (NCBI taxonomy): Eukaryota > Metazoa > Chordata > Lepidosauria > Squamata > Natricidae > Thamnophis > Thamnophis elegans. The sequence continues at coordinate 76,686,735 of NC_045547.1, forward strand.
TTTACTCTGGAGTTTGAGGTCAAGGATGTCTGTTTTAAGTACTCTGCACTAGCTTTTGACTAACTGATTGGCTTCCTTGCCCCTTGGTTTGAACCTTGGCACATTAGCATAGATGGAGATGCTGATACATGAAAACTGAGCCCGGGAGGGACAGGTAAGTGAGCAGCCAAGAGTCAGAATGCAGAGGCCAAACCGGCATAGATCCAGACTAAAACTAATCAACATCTCGGCTACGTAGATGCTAATGCTCTCATTACCCCATCAAGGAAGCCAGATGGAGCGACAAATAGGCAAAATTCTTGGCCAATACCCTAAGTGCTAGGCAAATTCAAATTTCATTGAGAGACACATCAGGGCTGTGGTTGACCTTGGGGTAGGGATGGGTGGGGATGGCCGAGTGAGCAGACGTGGCCAGCTTGATGCCACTCCCCAAATGGCTGGCATGTTTTCTCTTCTCATTAAGTAGACCGGGCGGAAGCTACATTGACCTGATCTTTCCTCTTCGCACTGGTAGACCAGGATGGCCCCATGGGCCAGATCTGATGCCTGTGGCCCTTGAGTCTGCTCTATGTGGTTGTTGTGGCCCGTCAGCAGCCAGCAAAGCTGGCAACAGATTCGGACAGGGAGGAGGTTGGGGAGGTACATGGCCCAGTCCTGGAGTCTGGGAAAGGCTCTGATGAGGACTTTGCGTCGGAGGCAGAGAGGGGGCCAGAGCCGCATGCCAGTTATCAGCTGCCTTCAGAGTCAGACATCAGTGGGGCAGACGAACAGTGGGATCCTGTTCCCAGTGTGCGCATGCGCAGAGTTGCCGAACGAAGGGAACAGCTAAAGAACAGGGGTCGACTTGGGAGTAAGGCCACAGGTGGTCAATGAATGACCCCTCCCAGAGGCAATAAAAGAGGAGCGAAAGGGGAGTGGAGTTTACAGGTGACAATTAGTTCGCTTAATTGGTTCGTGACTCTCCGAGGCTCCTTGCCAAGTGGTGCAGATATCGTCCTGGCAGCTCTCCAAGCCAGATAAGGTCTGTGACTGTAAATCCTCCCTTGAAAGATTTTGCTGGATGTGAATGAGGAGTGGCTGGGAGGGGAGGGGCGAGTAGAGACCGGCAACGTGCCCCTTGGTGCGAGTGACATCAAGTTGGCGATGCCCACCCAGTCACATGACCATCTAGCCACACCCACCTAGCAGTTCCTATTAGCGGTCCGTGGGATTTAAAATTATGGATTTAATGGTCCCTGAGATCTGAAAGGTTGGTGACCCCTGGACTAGAAGACCTCCAAGGTCCCTTCCATTATTCTAAGTTCTATGTTCAAAGCTCCTTTTCTTCTCTCTTTGGCCTCAGTTTGCAACATGGCCCCCCTTTTTTATCTGAAGCACAGTTTCCAATTGCATGACAGACTCCTCCTAAAGGCACTGCATGGCCATTTTGCAAAGGGGGCGTGGTTTCAGGAGGCAAAACATTGTATTCAGTGTATAAGATGCACCCAGATTTTCAGCCTCTTTTTTGAGGGAAAAAGGTGAGTCTTATACTCTGAAAAATACAGCAGTTCGTCAACTTAAGACCACAATTGAGCCCCAAATTTATGTTCTCAAGTCAGACATTTGTTAAGTGAGCTTTGCCCCATCTTACGACCTTTCTTGCTGCAGTTGTTAAGTGAATCACTGGAGTTGTTAAGTTAGTAACACGGTTGCTAGGGGAAATCTGGCTTCCCCGTTGATTTTGCTTGCCAGAAGGTTGCAAAAGGGGATCGCGTGACCCCGGGGCATGACGACCGTCATAAATATGAACCAGTTGCCGAGCGTCTGAATTTTGATCACGTGATCTTGGGGGTTGCCGCAACGGCGGTAACTGTGAACAATGGTCATAAGTGCCATTGTTTTATTCAGTGCCGTTGTAACTTTGAACAGTTATTGAATGAACTGTTGTAAGTCGAGGAATAGAATAAAAAATAGAATAAAACTTTATTGTCACTAATCAGCATGCATTAAAATGACATTTTGTTGCATTCAGATGTCAAAGGGTAACTATTATGCATATACCCAATATATACAATATCTTCTCTGTTGTAATATAGTTCCTTGCGTAGGTGTGTGTCCCCCATGGCCCAGTTCATACTAGGTCTTGCAGAGCCACGCTGAATCACACAGGAGAAAACAAACTCCTAGAACGCCATAACATCCTGATAGTGCATAACATAACATTCTGATATGTGCCTTACCATTGACGTCCAGGATTTAATCATATATAGACTGAGCAGTAGATTAGAAATTGTACTTTTACAGGCTGTTTTTACTCACATGCTACTGCTCCTCCTGCCTTTGGCCTATCTCAATAAAAGGGGCTCTCAGACCCCAATCTGGGTCGCTCCATCCCGAGAAAGGTTGTCTCCTGTCTTTTCTCAACATTGGCCTCATGGGTGAACCACGGGAACGTTACATTTGGTGACCCCGACGTGATCGACGTGATGTGATTTCCTGTGTCACCAGCCTTTCACTCATCCCCGACTGGGCAAAGTCTCGCAACCAGGGCCGGCCGTCAGCGAACGGAGCACCCTCCCAAATCGTGAGTATGGGCTCGGGCTTCTCGAAGGCTCAGACTGCACACCTGCTACAGGAGCTTCGGGGTCTCTTTAAATCCTCCATTGCAATCTCTCAAGCGGCAGATCGCCTGCTTCCCTTTCCCCCAAAAAAACATTTCCTCTCTCTATTGGCTTACATCTATAATGGGGCTGCCCTTGAAGAGCATTCGGCGACTCCAGCTAGTCCAGAACGTGGCCGCACGAGCGATAGTGGGTGCACCTCGGTTCACCCACGTAACACCTATCCTCCGCGAGCTGCGCTGGCTACCTGTTGATCTCCGGGTGCGCTTCAAGGTGCTACTTATCACCTATAAAGCCCTTCATGGTATTGGATCTGGGTACTTGAGAGACCGCCTACTGCCAATTACCTCCACCAGACCGATTCGATCGCATCGATTAGGCCTCCTCCGAATCCCATCGTCTAGCCAGTGCAAACTGGCAACTACCCGGAGGAGGGCCTTCTCGGTAGCTGCTCCGTCCCTTTGGAACGAACTCCCCGTGGAGATTCGGACCCTCACCACCCTCCAATCCTTCCACGCTGCTGTAAAGATCTGGCTGTCCCGGCTGGCCTGGGGCTAAGATTATAGCCCCACTCGAATGGTATGATTGTTGCATTTTTTTCTTTTTTAATATGTTGTATTGTTTATTGTTTGTTGTTTCCCCCTCCCTTTTGAATTGTGAGCCGCCCTGAGTCCCCTTAGGGAAAAGGGCGGCATACAAATAAAGGCAAACTAAACTAAACTAAACTAAATTGTCCCATTTACCCTGAGAAGGGCTCTCTTAAAGCCTCCTTATGGATCCAATTGGGTCACACGTCTCTCTTTGGCCTCAGTTTGCAACATGGCCCCCCCTTTTTTTTCTGAAGCACAGTTTCCAATTGCATGACATACTGTGAGAAGGCATTAATCCCTGGTGGAAAATGTTTGCATTCAGTGCAGAGTTCTGGTACAGCCTATCTAAGATACCATCTTGGGAACATGTCTCCACTTTCCCAATCAGATACACAAACAGAGCGTGTTCACGCTTTGCCAGAACAATATACCTCTGCTGCCAGGCTAATTATCTCAGGATAATTGGGTCACCCTCTTGCTCCCAGCTGGGCAACGCAACCAATGACACACACACACACACACCCCGTTCGATGCACACTCATTGCAAGCTCACACACTTTCTCCTTCGGCATAATCACCCCAACTTTAGCACCTTGCAGTCAATCAGGTTCTTCAGGAATTGGAAGCACTTCTCAAAGTCCCGAAAGAACAATCAGAACAGGCTGAACAGGATTATAAAACATTTGTGGATTGGAAGAGGGCTCTGACCTTGTTAAAGTATGTGACAGTTTGATTCTCAAACCAGACACCTGCCAGTTGAAAGCCAGAGGAGAAAACTCAACTCTCGTTTCAGTGAGTGACTTTCCTGATCAGCGCTCAAATCAACGTTGTGGCCTGTAGCCACCAACTGCCCATCCATACAGGTAAAGGTTCCCCTCGTACATATGTGCTAGTCGTTCCCGACTCTAGGGAGCGATGCACATCTCCGTTTGAAAGCCAAAGAGCCAGCGCTGTCCAAAGACGTCTCCATAGTAATGTGGCCAGCAGGATTCAACGCCAAAGGAGCACGGAATGCTGTTACCTTCCCACCAATGGTGGTTCCTATTTTTCTACTTGCATTTTATACGTGCTTTTGAACTGCTCGGTTGGCAGAAGCTGGGACAAGCAATAGGAGCTCACTCCGTTATGTGGCACTAGGGATTCGAACCGCCGAACTGCCGACTTTTCTGATCAACAAGCTCAGCGTCTTAGTCACTGAGCTACTGCGCCACCTAGTCCCTATCCATCCGTACAATGTCCTATTATTCTTGTTTCTGAGAACCTAACAGCCAGCTCTCTCCTCTTGCCCAATCACTGCCCCAATGAATGGAACTTTGAGGAATCCTTTGCCTCGGACTCTGATTTAATTTTGTATGCTATTTGGAACCCTGACATATGGCTGAATCACACTATGTGCATCCTATCTGACACACTAAGATCTACCCACACTTTCTGGTTACCAGTTTTCAGCCATATTCCTCCAGCACATCTAGGAAGGGAAAACATTCCATGGTGAGAGTACAAGAAAATAATTAGTAATATTCACCTGCCAATCAATGCAGATACCTCTGACGCTACAAGCAATAAGCCTTTGCTGCAGACATCCACTCTTAAGACAGAGTTGTGCTTGTGTTAAAGATAATATGTGAGTCCCTTCTTGCTAAAGCTCCGATTGAAAAAGTTTTTCCTTGGCTCAGAAGTTCCCTATAATTATAATCTATATTCCATTCTCGGATAAGGCGATTGAGAAATTTCATATATTGATGTCATACCGCCAGATGCCTTTGATGCAAGTAATTTACAGGTAGGAATTAAGAACTGGGCATTGTACAAGAGCATAACACAAGTACCGTATTTTTTGGAGTATAAGATACACCAAGATTTTGAAGAAGCAAATTTTTTAAAAAAGGTTTTGCACTCTGCAGACCTCCCAAAAACGGCCCATTTTTCACGAAAAAAGGCCCATTTTTTGTCAAAAAAAGGGGGCATGCATAGCCTTTAGGAGGCTTGTAGAGTGCTCCTGGGAGTTGGGGGGGCACAAATGAGCAAAAGATGACCTGTTTCTCACTCATTTCTGTGCTCCCAAGCCCCCAGGAGCCCTCTGAAAGCCTCACCACTCTCTAGATGGGCTTTCTATCTGAGGCACTGCTACCACCAAGCCAAATAGGATTGCAATTTGAAGGCTCCTTGGTGCCCTCTGTTTTCTTGCAGATGTTTCATTACCATAACTAGGTAACATCCTCAGTGCTAGAAGGGAGGAGGGTTTGAGGAGGAGGAGGAGGAGGAGGAGGGAGGGAGGGAGGGAGGGCTGTGGAGTCCTTGGTGCTCTCTAAGCTTGCTTGTTTTCATGCAGATGTTTCATTATGCAAAACTAGGTAGCATCATCAGTGCTAGGAGGGAGTAGGATTTATGGAATGGAGGAGGAGGAGGAGGAAGAGGAGGAGGACTGTGGGGTCCGTGATGCTCTCTAAACTTTCTTGTTTTCTTGCAGACGTTACATTACCCAACTAGACAACACCATCAGTGCTGGCAAGGAGTGCTGTTTGCTGTCAGTTTATATTCTGGTCCCTTGCTCTGTCTGTGTGTGTGTGTGTGTGTGGAGGGGGATAATCTTAGAGATTCTTTGGCTTGGCTGTTTACTGTTGGCCCTTTGGCAGTTTCTTGATTGGGGTATTGCTTACTTAATTGTTGGCCTGAAGTTAACCTTGGAGTTCATGTATTCTATGCGGACTCGGTTGCTGATACTGGTGGAGAGATACTGAGGTGTTCGTTTTTCTTTTCTTTTGGGCTGGTTGATACAGTTAAAAGTCTCTCAATCAATCCTCTGTGAAAAGTGGACAGGACAGAAGGAGAAAGATATGCTGTCCTCTCCTGAACACAGGAAATGCAAAGGAGGACTAGTCCTGTTCATTTGCCATTATACCTGGAATATGGCATTGAGGCAGCTGAGTGGTGTGGTGGCCTAGAGGGGGAGCTCTCGCCTCACAATCAGGAGGCTGTGAGTTCGATCCTAGGTAGAGGCAAATATTTCTCTCTCTCTCTGGCCACAACGGGAATATATATCTGCTGAACAAAGCTCTGCATTGGCGACAGGAAGGGCATCCGGCCAGTAAAAACTCTGCTAGTTCCATTCAGTTGCCCAGGCTCCATCTCGCAAGGGATTATAGGGTTGTTAAAAGAGGAAGATGATATTATTGTGGCAGCCCTGGTGTGTGTCTTCTGTGATACCATGCTAATTCTACTGGAGCTCCCTTTGGCTTCTGATATCATCAACAACTAAAAGCTTTAGGTCCACTGTTTTTCTGCATTTCCTCCCAGATCTAGGACATTTAAATACCACCCATCTCGCTCCCAGAATGACTCTGGGTGATGTACCGTTAAAAACAGCTTAAAACCCACCTAAAAATGTAATGAACTAAAAAGAAAGCCAGATCAAAATAAGAATAGAATTGGTTAGAAAATAAAAGGCGGGGAGGAAGGCTGTTAGGGTACCAAACATCCCAAGGATTGTATGCTGGATCAGTGAGCCCCATATGAGTTGACCAGATCTTCAAATTCCTTTGCAAAGGTCAAGAGTGGGGCTCCACTTCACCTCTGAAGGGACAAAAACCCAGACGGTGGGAGTAAAGGCAGAGAAGACTTTCCTCCTGGACCCCATCATTCAGATTTCTTTAAATTAGGGGTATCAAACTTTTGCAATATCCTTTCCCCAGGAGTAAGGAGGGAATGGGGATTTTGCAGTATCCTTTCCCCCAGGAGTGGGGAGGGAATGGAGATTTTGCAGTATCCTTCCCCCAGGAATGGTAAGGGAATGGGGATTTTGCAGTATCCTTCCCCCAGGAGTGGGGAGGAAATGGGGATTTTGCAGTATCCTTCCCCCAGGAGTGGGGAGGGAATGGGGATTTTGCAGTATCCTTCCCCCAGGAGTGGGGAGGAAATGGGGATTTTGCAGTATCCTTTCCCCCAGGAATGGTAAGGGAATGGGAATTTTGCAGTATCCTTTCCCCCAGGAGTGGGGAGGGAATGGGGATTTTGCAGTATCCTTCCCCCAGGAGTGGGGAGGAAATGGGGATTTTGCAGTATCCTTTCCCCCAGGAATGGTAAGGGAATGGGAATTTTGCAGTATCCTTTCCCCCAGGAGTGGGGAGGGAATGGGGATTTTGCAGTATCCTTCCCCCAGGAATGGTAAGGGAATGGGGATTTTGCAGTATCCTTCCCCCAGGAGTGGGGAGGAAATGGGGATTTTGCAGTATCCTTTCCCCCAGGAATGGTAAGGGAATGGGGATTTTGCAGTATCCTTCCCCCAGGAATGGTAAGGGAATGGGGATTTTGCAGTATCCTTCCCCCAGGAGTGGGGAGGAAATGGGGATTTTGCAGTATCCTTTCCCTGGAGTGGGGAGGGAATGGGGATTTTGCAGTATCCTTCCCCCAGGAGTGGGGAGGGAATGGAGATTTTGCAGTATCCTTCCCCCAGGAATGGTAAGGGAATGGGGATTTTGCAGTATCCTTCCCCCAGGAATAGTAAGGGAATGGGGATTTTGCAGTATCCTTCCCCCAGGAATGGTAAGGGAATGGGGATTTTGCAGTATCCTTCCCCCAGGAATAGTAAGGGAATGGGGATTTTGCAGTATCCTTCCCCCAGGAGTGGGGAGGAAATGGGGATTTTGCAGTATCCTTCCCCCAGGAGTGGGGAGGAAATGGGGATTTTGCAGTATCCTTCCCCCAGGAATGGTAAGGGAATGGGAATTTTGCAGTATCCTTTCCCCCAGGAGTGGGGAGGGAATGGGGATTTTGCAGTATCCTTCCCCCAGGAATGGTAAGGGAATGGGGATTTTGCAGTATCCTTCCCCCAGGAGTGGGGAGGAAATGTGGATTTTGCAGTATCCTTTCCCCCAGGAATGGTAAGGGAATGGGGATTTTGCAGTATCCTTCCCCCAGGAATAGTAAGGGAATGGGGATTTTGCAGTATCCTTCCCCCCGGAGTGGGGAGGGAATGGGGATTTTGCAGTATCCTTTCCCCCAAGAGTGGGGAGGGAATGGGGATTTTGCAGTATCCTTTCCCCCAGGAGTGGGGAGGGAATGGGGATTTTGCAGTATCCTTTCCCCCAGGAGTGGGGAGGGAATGGGGATTTTGCAGTATCCTTCCCCCAGGAATGGTAAGGGAATGGGGATTTTGCAGTATCCTTCCCCCAGGAGTGGGGAGGAAATGGGGATTTTGCAGTATCCTTACCCCAGGAGTGGGGAGGGAATGGGGATTTTGCAGTATCCTTCCCCTGAAGTGGGGAGGGAATGGGGATTTTGCAGTATCCTTCCCCTGCCATGCCCACCAAGCCACGCCACAGAAATGGTAGTTTAAAAAATGACTTTCACCACAGGGCAGGATGATTTACAGAAGTGGTTCCCAACCGATCCAGTCTATGGATCGGCACCGGACAGCACCATGCCAGAAACTGGACTGCGCCAACAAGCGAAGCCCCAACCGTTGGATGCCAACAGCACGCAAAAGCACACCGACTCTGATCCATGAAAAAAACCCTCTCTCCACGGAACCAGTCCATGATGCCCCAAAGGTTGTGGGCTACTGAGTTACTACATGCTAACGGAAGCATCTGGTGTGCCCCTATGATTTGGGTCCTGCCCAAACTCAACTGTGGAGAGACCCTGAATAAAAAAATATTTCCTTCTTTGCAGGGAAGGGAATAGGTACTGGATGAAGTCAATTACTCTGACCTGCTTTCTACACTCTTTGTTTTCTAGTCAATTTCATTCGATAACAGGGGTCAGCAACCTTAAACACTCAAAGAGCCACAAAGGTCCTAACCAGAAGCCTCCCCCTTTAATTCTGGAGCTGACCAGACGTCCGGTCCCCCCCAACCATAGAGTCTCCTCCTAGTTCAGCGTCCTTTTTCCTCTATCGACCAGACATCCGATTCCCCCAACCTTAGAGTCTCCTCCTAGCACGGCATCCGTTTTCCTCTACCTGTCCTAACCAAAAGCCCTATCAATAGTGGAGCTGACCGGCGACAGGGAGCCGCAGCATAGGGAGGAAAGAGCCACATGCAGCTCCAGAGCCACGGGTTGCTGATCCATGTTCTAGAAGGCTGAAAATCGCAACTGGCACCATTTGAAGAAAAAAGAAAACCTTTCAGCCAAATGGACAGAATAATCAACTTTGTAGAATGTACAGCCTCCTATTAGATCATTCTAACCCGTTTCTCCACCCCACAAAAAAGCATTTATTTTGGCAGAAAGAAAGCAAAACTCTCCAGTAGTATTCAAAAATAAAATTGATGGGATAAAGAACCTTCCCCCCCCCCCAATTGCCTGACCCTCATTCTAAAGAGGGATACAATCGAACTTAGCTGACCGAGAGAGACAGAGATGTAGGAATCAAGCAGGCTGAGATTTGGAGTGGGGTTAAATGCATCATCAGTTTGGGATCATTGCGTTCCCACAAGAACCCCAAATCCAGCAACTCCTCCATCCTTAAAGTCCATTGGCTCTTATCTGGCTCCAATTTAGCGCTGACCGTTAACAGATCAGATTCTTGTTGCATAGGCAACATGCAATAAACTTTTAGTGCTTTAAACTCTACTCCCGTTTCCGGTTATTTGCACAAGATTTCCAAAGCATGGACTGTCCTTAAAATGAAGCAATGGTCAAAAAGCCGAAAAGAGCAGGAAGGCCCTTACGCTCTTAACATACAGCCAAGAAGCTCAGTGTCGCACACCAATCCTCAGCAACAACAACAATGTTCTGAACCTCAACAACAACAATAACCACGCAACATGGGCTTTCATTTTCCAATCGGAAGACTTTCATCAACGTTATGAGCAACACCCCTGTAATATTGTCAGGGCTCAGATTTACGTCACACACCTCAAAACACAACAGAGCAACCTGCCCAAAATGGACACAAGAGTATAATTTCCCCCAAATATTTGTCTAAAGCAGGAGTCAGCAACCCACGGCTCTGGAGCCGCATGTGGCTCTTTCATCCCTCTGCTGCAGCTCCCTGTCATCAGTCGGTTCCACAGTTGATAAGGTTTTGGTTAGGACCTTTGTGGCCCTTTGAGTGTTTAACGTTGCCGACCCCTGGTCTAAAGAAAAGCAGTCAGTTTGTCTACAGGAGGCATCTGAGAATGGCCTTCATCAACTCATATGCTGGGATGTCCAGGGATGGCTCTCCCTTCTCCCTACCAAACTTGGCCAACAGCAACTGAAATGGAACCAATGTAAGAAATGACCAGGCTGAACCAGAGGGAGGGATCAAGTGTGTCCTCCATCTGCCCACTAGAGATCTAAGTCCAACCCACCTTGAATTCCATTCTCTTACCCACTTCCAATTTGCTTTGACCTTTAGTAGCTCAGATTCTTGTAGAGAGCATTAGCCTACAATAAACCCACCTTGAATCCCATTCTCTTACCAACTTCCAATTTGCTTTGACCTTTAGTAGCTCAGATTCTTGCAGAGAGCATTAGCCTACAATAAACCCACCTTGAATCCCATTCTCTTACCCACTTCCAATTTGCTTTGACCTTTAGTAGCTCAGATTCTTGTAGAGAGCATTAGCCTACAATAAACCCACCTTGAATCCCATTCTCTTACCCACTTCCAATTTGCTTTGACCTTTAGTAGCTCAGATTCTTGCAGAGAGCATTAGCCTACAATAAACCCACCTTGAATCCCATTCTCTTACCCACTTCCAATTTGCTTTGACCTTTAGTAGCTCAGATTCTTGTAGAGAGCATTAGCCTACAATAAGTTCATCTGAACTGCCTGGATTTCCTGCGCTTGACAGCTGATCCCTTTTACTTTCTTGGCTATGGTTAAGAATTAAAACCAAGGTAGCCACAAGAGCGGAGGCTCAAAATGATGCCATCTGACACTCTTCGGCTCCAAGCAGACCCACCGTTTCCTGTCTGGAAGATTCGCACCCAAAACCTTTTGCGTCTCCCTCACTTCTGTCTGTCCCACCAGAGCTCCAAGTTGAGAGAGAATCTACCCCCCCAAGCCCTTCATTAAACATGAAGTTTGTCTTAATCCTTAAAGTCAAGCTGAGAGGCCAGACAATCTCTTTCCACACGGGGCGTTTCTACGAAAATAGCTACCAGGAACTGGCACTCTAGTCTGCCCAGAGGATTCCTCTCTCGAAACGCGAGCTCACCTCGTTCAATTTTTTTTTAAAAAAAATCTAAAGCATTTCCACCGCATAGGAACAAAAGAGACTCCCCGTGACTCGCGGAGGAAGAAGAGTAGGAGCCACCTGTTTTCCATGCGGAGCGCCCATCTCAATTCGGCTCACCTTCAACTCCCCCCCTCTCCCCGGCGCCTTCTAAGATTTGGAGCCACGCGGGTTCGAATCCCGAGGGGAATTCTGCAGCATTTTTTTTTTTTTTGGAGCTCTCCGGGGAAAATAAATCAAGCCTCCCTGCTCCCCACCCCACACCGGCACTCACGGCCTGGAAGGCACGTTTAGAAGAAGAAAAAATATCCGCAAAAATCGCTTGCAGCAATGTCACTCACTCTCTCACACACACATACAGACACGCGCACACACTTTCTCTGTTTTGCACGGGATTGAGACGCAAAGAGAGAGAGAGGGAGAGGGAGAGAGGGGGAGAGGGAGAGGAAGGGAGGGAGGGAGGGAGGGAGAGAGAGAGAGAGAGAGAGAGAGAGAGAGAGACTGGCCGGAGACAGAGAAAAGGCCCGCGGGGTGGGGTGGGATAAATGTCTTCCTCCCTCCCCCTCCCACTACTCTCACCGGCAGCAAGGATTCCGCAGGTACCTGCCCCCTCCCCAGGGTTGTCTTAACGCATGGGCCTGCTGGGCACTTGCCCGTGACCCCACTAGTATAGGGGCTCCCTACTAATCTGTATATGTTAACCCTTCAATGCCCCTTATATAAATACAGCAACGTTATTATTACACTTTGCTGTATTCTTTTAAATTAATACTAACATGCATTAATAGAAATTAACACAGAGTAATTGAGATAGATAGATAGATAGATAGATAGATAGATAGATAGATAGATAGATAGATAGATAGATAGATAGATAGATAGATAGATAGGAAGGAAGGAAGGAAAAGAAAGGAAGAAAAGAAAGGAAGAAGGGATCAGAAAGAGATAGAAAGATAGAAAGATATATATATATATATAAGATAAGATAAGATAAGATAGATAGATAGATAGATAGATAGATAGATAGATAGATAGATAAAAAGAGAGAAAGAAAGGAAAGAAAGAAAAAGAAAGAAAAGAAAGAAGGGATCAGAAAGAGATAGAAAAATAGAAATATAGAAAAATAGAAATATATATATATATACACACACATATATGATAAGATAAGATAGACAGACAGACAGATGTTTAATTTTATCTGCCATTTACACTTTTATTCCTAATCTTAAAGGGCCCGAGGGGACTGCTTTGCCCAGGGCCCACAATGCTGTTAAGACGGCCCTGCCCCACTCCCCCTTCCTCGCGCGGCGAGCTCAACCCGGAGCGCTTTGTTTGAAGGATTCCGCGCAAAAGGCGGAAAAGCTTACCCGGAGCCTCCGCTGCCTTTCTCATCTCCACCTCCGACTCTCAGCCATAACCTTCCAGCAGGACGGCGGTCCCCCCTCCCCAAACAGCCTTCGGGGGACCGTTTTCCCATGCAAAGTCCCTGTCGGCTCCAGCTTGCGCCCTTAAGGGGGAGGGGGCTGGAGAACGCAGGACGGGCAACTTCTCGGAACGGTTTCGCGTTGGCGACTGCGGTTTTCCAGGTGGAGAGGAGGAGGAAGGGATTGGAGGAGGTGAAAGTGCCCTCCCCTCGCCTACCCCTTTCCCCCCCCCCGCCCCAAAGCTCCACCTAGAAAGTGAAGATGGAAGGGGAAGGAGGAGGAGAGGAGGAGGAGGAGGAGGAGGAGGGCGGCGCCGCTTAAACTCCCGCGCGCAAAGTGGGTTTGGTTCTTTGCGCGCCCCTTTGGCTCTTCCAGGAGGTGCAACTTCGCGGCAGCCTGCGGGATCCTAAGAAAACTCACTTCCAGCTATCCAAAGCTGGACGTTTTTTTCCCCCCGGCGGCTTCAGGGATCGTCTTGACTCTTCAAGCAGGGATGGCGGTGGGGATGAGTGTTTTTTTTACTGTAGAATCTCCTCCATTTTTTTGCCTTCGCACGACCCCCCACCCCACCCCAATTCGCGCAAGCGACCCCATCCTAAACCCTTACAGCTCCCGAAGGGAAAGCGTTAGAGTGGGGTCTCCCCCCCCCCATCCCTTTGAACTCATTTCCCTGGACATGCCTTGGTCCCTTCCCCGCCTTCATTTCCACGCGCCACCACCACGAAGGACGACCACCCCCCCCCCCCAGCCCCAAGCGCCCGTCCTTGTTCCACGCCGCACCTGTTTCTACCGCGGGATCCGAGTCTGTAGCACCAAAGAGCCGCTGCATTCTGCCTCCCACCTCCCCCCCTACCCCTAATGGTCCTGTAGAGAGAACAGCGCGGTGGGCTCTCTGTCCTTCCCTTCCCGAGAGGGGTTTTCCAACCCCTCCCGGCTTGGATAAAGCCCTCCTGGCTTGGATAAAGCCCTCCACGGTCCTCCTCTTTCTCCCCCCCCCCAGTTGGAAAACTTGGCCCGACTTTCTTCGCCCGCGCCGGGACTTGGGGGGGGGGGAGAGGGAGCGATCCAAGCGGAGGTCGCCTTCCCGCCTCTCGGAGGGGGAGACCCCTGCTGGGGCAGGGGACGGAGGGAGGAGTAGGCGGGAGAGCTTGAAACTGAGTTACCTGGAGTCCCGCGAAGCCTGGAGCGCCCCCCGCGCGCCCCGCCTGAGACTCAACCGGGGGCTGGCGGGCCGGGCGAGGCCCCCTTCGCTGCCCGGGACCCGCCGCTCACCGACTCACGCCTGCCAGCCGCGCTCCCTGGAAGCCGAGCGTAGGAGCCGAGAGGGACGAGCGCGCCCCCCGCCCTCCGGCGCCAGGTTGAAGGAGGGGCGGGGGGATAGGCGCCTCCCATCCCCCGCGAGACCCCTCCCTTCCCCCATGCCCCCTCCCTTCGCCCACAGACCCCCTCCCTACCCTTCCCTTCCTCCCTCTCCCTCCCCCATAGACCCCCGATCACCTCCCTTCCCCACAGACCCTCTTCTCCCCCTCCTCGTGGCCCAGCGCTTGGAATCCCTTCCCCAACCGACCGGCTTTTTGGGGAGGGGGCTTACCGCGGGAGAAGCGAGCCTGGCATCCGCGGTGGGGAGCCTGGCCGGGGTTGGGGGCGGCATGAAAAAGGAGGAAGGGGCGGAGGGAAGCCCCGCGCCCGGCGAAAGAGAGGAGCCTCTGCGCCTCGGGCAGGAGCTGCGCGGCTATAACTATAAGGAACCCGCGCGGGCGAAAGCGCGCAGCGTTAACCCCTTGCCGACCATGCCGGGTGGCCATGGGTGGGGTTGAGGGGGGAGCGAGAGACTCGTGGCATGGGTAGCCGTGGGACGGAGGCCGAGCAAAGGCTGCTTCCCCTCCGGGGCAGGAGGATCGCCCGGCTCCTAAGAAGCCAGCCTCGCTCGGAGCCACTGCGCCTTTGCTGCCAGCCCGAGGAAAGGAGCTGCCTTCTCGGACACGCGTGGAAAACCGGGCAACATGGGCATCGAGGATCGGACACATCTGGCATTCGCCCTCTGGGGGTGATCCTGCCCGACTGAGCAGCCCGCTCCCAACCCCTGTTCGCTCACCCAGAAGTGTCGAGGGTTTTCCCGCCCCTCTGATTCTCCCGCTGTCGGCTCCAGGACCAGCTACACTCCCCGGGCTCACCTCGGGGTCTCCTTTCCCCCCCAGAAATCTCTGCGTCTTTTTCTGCCGGAGGCTGGTCTCTCTGCCCCTCCGGGTGAGATCAACGGCCCCGGGCATCGCCTTGCAGGGAAGAGGCTTCAGGTTCGGGGCGTCGTGGGGTGGGAGCCGAATAAAGCCACGCTGCGTCTTCTTAAGAACCACCCTGGGTGTTCCGCTTCATTCAGACGTGCAGAAGCGCGGACCGAATAATCCAGGGTCTGTTTTCCCTTCTTAGCCATTATTAGCTTTGCTAACCAGGCTGACATCTCGCAGAAAGCGTGCGGGGTAGGCACCGCTTTCCCCACAGAGGGTGTGTGTGTGTGAACCCCTGAGCCAGAGACAGGTGGCGTCGCCTAGTGGTTAGAGCTACGGCTAAGTCCACCCGCAGCCAGCCACACAAGCTCAAGGAAGGGCTTTGGAATTTCTCTCAGGCCGAGCCACCTCACAGGGTTGTTGTTGCGAGGGAGGTGGGGGGAAACGTAGAGAAGGGAGAACTTTGCCAGAACCTCGTGGGGGTTAAACCTGAAACCACTTGAGATGGTTGAACCCCCCCCACGCTGGGTCGTACTCACCTCCTGCGGGCACACAAACGCCTTTTCCTGGAGAATTTTTTTTCAAAAAGGATGTAACTAAACTTGACTTGCAAATTTTGAATTTATCCTGTTTCACGAGTAGCCACCCGTTTCTTAAACAGATTATGAGGACGGCCAACCCAAATCAACCCGCGTGGGAGCTTTTCAAGGCGTCGGTCTATTATTGATTGGGGACAAACGCCGGGCGAATCCTCCCCCAGGCTGTGGAGGATTAGAACCCAGATCTCCCCGCTCTCTTAATCCAGCACCTTCCCTTTCACCTCCCAACTCCGGCTCCCTTATCCGCTAAGGGCTACCGCGAATATTAAATGGCTTCACTGCTGACACGTGTAGACAATTGCCATTAATGTAAGGAAGGGGTTCTTTTTACAATTACTGAAAAATGAAGATGATCCTTTGTCGTTTGTCACGTTTCTGATGCTTAATTCAAGGGAGATACATTTAATAGGTCCCTTAAAGTCATTTCTCAGAGCAGATTCGTGCTTTTCAAGTGAGCAAGAAATCTTCTTTCAGGGATATTCTTTATTTTACTACTTCTCCAAGGTCTATGCCATCTTCCGACCAAAATATACTTCCTAGGTTTACTGGGTCAAAAAAAAAAAATAGAATTCTCCCAACCTACTAGAATGTTGTCTGAGAATTAGGAATAGTCCTCGGTTGCAGGAACTGGGTATGTCTAGTTTAATGAAAAGAAGGACTAGGGGAGACATGATAGCAATCTTTCAATATCTCAGGAGCTGCCACAAAGAAGAGGGAGTCCAACTATTCTCCAAAGCAGCTGAGGGCAGGACAAGAAGCAATGAGTGGAAACTAATCAAGGAGAGAAGCAACTTAGAACTGAGGAGAAATTTCCTGACAGTTGAGAATCAGTGGAACAACTTGCCTCCAGAGGTTGAAAATGCTCCACCACTGGGAGTTTTTAAGAAGATAACCATTTGTCTGAAGTGGTGTAGAGTTTCCTGCCTGAGGAGGGGGTTGGACTAGAGGGCCTCCAAGGTCCCTTCCGACTCTTCTATTCTATTCTATTCCATTCCATTCTATTCCATTCCATTCCATTCTATTCCATTTCATCTATTCCATTCTATTCCATTCTATTCCATTCTATTCCATTCTATTCCATTCTATTCCATTCTATTCTATTCTATTCCATTCCATTCTATTCCATTCCACTCCATTCCACATTTTCTATTCTGTTCCATTCCATTCCATTCTATTCCATTTCATCTATTCTATTCCATTCCATTCTATTCCATTCTATTCCATTCTATTCCATTCTATTCCATTCTATTCCATTCCATTCCATTCTATTCCATTCCACTCCATTCCACATTTTCTATTCTGTTCCATTCCATTCCATTTAATTCCATTTCATCTATTCTATTCTATTCCATTCTATTCCACATTTTCTATTCTGTTCCATTCCATTTAATTCCATTCCATTTAATTCCATTCCCTCTATTTCCATTCTATTCCTATTCCTATTCCATTTCTATCCTATCCTATTCTATTCCTCCTTACATCCCCGAAGCGTAATCATTAGAGGGAAGAAAAAGTTTGCAAAAATTCCCAATTCCATCGGGGGGGGGGGTTGGCAGAACCCCCCCCCTTGTAAAATTCTGGGTAACTTTGAGATGGCAGCAAAGAGAGATCGGAAACTTCCACTCTCGTTTTACCAAAATGCCCGTGAAGGATCCGATGTTTTGCAGCCCAGATCCGGCGCGATCGGTCCACCCGGTCACAGCTAAGGGGGTGGGAAGCAATATTCGGCTAATGTGCGGCGCCTCCATCATCCCCCCCCCCCGAGAAGTTTCGTCACCGGACACACACACACCTGCAAGCACGAAACAACCGAACGGTTTTCCTTTGCGTCAGCTGTAAATAAAAGGATCCTGGTTATCGTACATTTCTATACTAGGACCGGATGCAAGAGTTGATTTTCTTAAGAATGTAGAAGATTAGATCCAATCTAGAACTAAGGTGAATGTTTTGAGGGATTTCTGAACACACTAAACCAACGCCTTGAATAAGGAAGGGAAATTTATTCTGGAAAAAGAAACAAACCAGGGCATACGGCAATAGGAATAGGAATAGGAATGGGAATGGGAATGGGAATGGGAATGGAATGGAATAGAGAATGGAATAGAGAATAGAATAGAATAGAGAATGGAATGGAATGGAATAGAATAGAATAGAGAATGGAATGGAATGGAATAGAATAGAATAGAATAGAGAATGGAATGGAATGGAATAGAATAGAATAGAGAATGGAATGGAATGGAATGGAATGGAATAGAATAGAGAATGGAATGGAATGGAATGGAATGGAATAGAATAGAATAGAATAGAGAATGGAATGGAATGGAATGGAATAGAATGGAATAGAATAGAATAGAGAATGGAATGGAATGGAATAGAATAGAATAGAATAAGGAATGGAATGGGGAATGGAATGGAATAGGGAATAGAATAGAATAGAATAAGGAACGGAATGGGGAATAGAATAGAATAGAATAAGGAATGGAATGGAGTGGAATAGAATAGAATAGAATAGAATAGGGAATAGAATAAGGAATGGAATGGGGTATGGAGTGGAATGGAATGGGATAGGACAGGACAGGACAGGAAAGAATAGAATAGGGAATGGAATGGAATAGGGAATAGAATAGAATAGAATAGAGAATGGAATGGAATGGAATGGAATGGAATGGAATGGAATAGAATAGGGAAGGGAAGGGAAGGGAAGGGAAGGGAAGAGAAGAGAAGAGAAGAGAACGAACACAGGGTAGCCACCCCAATCGATCAGAACAGAACGACCCAGAGCAGAGCAGAACAGGACAGAACACTTTACAGGCAGTCTTCAAGTTACAACAGCCCTGACAAAAAGTGACTTATGACCATTTTTCACCCTTACGACCATTGTAGCATCCTCGCGGTCAACAGTTCCAAGAAGGGCTCTCAGAGACGGGTGGGAGGTGTGGGTTGCTTCACCAGGACAAACGCCCTTCCCGTCTGCCCTTGGCAGGGAGTCGCTGCCCCCCTCCCCGGGGAGGGTTTTTCTTTTCCCAGACTTGCACAGGATGAGATTCCAAATCAGGTCCATGGGGGAATCTTGGCCTTTGTTCATTTATAAACAAATAGCTTCCCTTTCAGCTTTCAACCGAATCACGTTTCATTGGAATTCCAACTTGTGAAATTAAAGTTGCGGCGACTTGAAAAAGGAAGCCTAGAGATGTCGGTGGAGATTCACAATCATCCACATCATGGTTGTCCCAAAGATTTAGATTAGATTTAGATTTATTTTATTTGTATGCCGCCCTTTTCCGGGAGGGACTCAGGGCGGCGAACAACTCAAGGAGGGGGGAAAGGGAACATAGAACACAATGCAAGTGATTAAAATAACCAAGAATCACACAGCCACACAGGTCGAGAGGGGAGGGGAACTCATCAACCCCAGGCCTGCCGGCACAGCCAGGTTTTGACGGCTTTTCGGAAGGCCTGGAGAGAGGTGAGGGTCCGAATCCCTGCGGGGAGTTCATTCCAGAGGGCCGGAGCTGCAGCAGAGAAGGCCCTCCCCCGGGTGGTAGCCAGATGGCATTGGCTGGTAGACGGAACCTGGAGGAGGCCAACCCTGTGCAATCTAATGGGTTCCACCACAAAACTGCAGAGGACAAAATCACGCTCGACGAAAGCGCGCATTTGACGTCATCACAGCGCAACGAAAACATCGCGCTGTGATCGAAAAATGTAAAAATAAAGCGAAAACCTTACCCTAACCCCCCCAAACCTAACCCTAAACCTAACCCTAAACCTAACCCTTAACCTAACCCTAAATCTAACCCTAAACGTAACCCTTAACCTAACGCTAAACCTAACGCTAACCCTTAACCTAACGCTAAACGTAACCCTAACCCTTAACCTAACCCTAACCCTTAACCTAACCCTAACCCTAACCCTAAACCTAACCCTTACCTTTATGTGAATCGGCTTGCTTTACTTTTAATTTTATTTCACTTTTTAATTTTTTTCGTCGCGCTGTGATGATGTCAAATGCGCGCTTTCGTCGAGCGCAATTTTGTCCTCCGCGGTTTTGACGGGTCACGATCTAATGGGTCTTTGGGAGGTAATTGGCAGCAGGCGGTCTCTCAAGTACCCAGGTCCAATACCATGAAGGGCTTTATAAGTGACGACTAGCACCTTGAAGCGTATCCGGAGACTGACCGGTAACCAGTGCAGCTCGCGGAGGATAGGTGTAATGTGGGTGTACCAAGGTGCACCCACAATCGCTCGCGCGGCTGCATTCTGGACGAGTTGAAGTCTCCGAATACTCTTCAAGGGCTGCCCCATGTAGAGCGCAACCCAACCCAAGATGCTTCTCCCCCCCCCCCCCGGCAGCTGGACTTTCTGGTTTTTTTTCCTTTGAAGATGTTTCCCTTCTCATCCAAGAAACATCTTCAGTTCTGACTGGATGGGGATGACTGGAAGGATTGTTACTCCTTGCAGACAGCCAAGGATAAGATTCAGCAGTCCATCTGCATTTAAAAGACTAAGGCCACACTTTTGAAGATAGCAAAGTCCACATTTTGGACAGAGAGGACCACCGATTTGAAAGAGGGGTCAAAGAAGCCATCTATGACAAAATTGAACAGCCCTCTCACAACAGAAGGGGAGGGATACAACGTAAAGAAGATGCGGAGACTCTAGAAAGAGCGCAGAGAAGAGCAACAGAGATGATTAGGGGACTGGAGGCTAAAACATAGGAAGAATGGTTGCTGGAATTGGGTTATGCCTAGTTTCATGAAAAGAAGGACTAAGGGTGACAGGATAGCAGTCTTCCAATATCTCAGGGGCTGCCACAAAGAAGACGGACTAGGGGGTTGGACTAGAAGACCTCCAAGGTCCCTTTGAACTCTGTTATTCCATTCCATTCCATGCTATTCTATCAACTATCTCCTGTCTACAACTCAGTCCTTTCAGCAGTTCCAAGAAGGCTCCACCCCCATTTGCGCCACTCAGGTAGCAGTAGCAATAGCAGTTAGACTTATATACCGCTTCATAGGGCTTTCAGCCCTCTCTAAGCGGTTTACAGAGTCAGCATATCGCCCCCAACAACAATCCGGGTCCTCATTTTACCCACCTCGGAAGGATGGAAGGCTGAGTCAACCCTGAGCCGGTGAGATTTGAACAGCCGATCTGCAGAACTACGGTCAGCTGAAGTAGCCTGCAGTGCTGCATTTAACCACTGCGCCACTTCGGCTCTCTAAACACCTTTCCTTCTTTTGCATAATTTATGGAGGGGTGGTGGTCACAGAATAGAGGGGGTCAATCTATTCTCCAAAGCACCAGAGGGCAGGATAAGAAGCAATGGGCGGATCAGGTGACCCTGAGGACACAGACAAACCTCCCAGGTGGCCTTAAGGACTCGCTAAAAGGATGCAAATGACCAGCAGTCTGCAAGGAGTATAAATTCCTTCTCTTCCCCTCCATCCAGTCAGAGCTGAAGAAGCTTCTTGGGTGAGAAGCGAAAGGCCTTCAAAGAAAAGCCAGAAAGTCCAGTTGCCTCTTGAAAAAAGCACCTTTGGAAGCAAAGACTTTGAGGGTATTAAAAAAAAAAAACAGCATCTGCCTTGATGAACGGCTAATTGAGATTTAACGAGACGCTGCCTGGGACATCCGGGGAACTGAGACCTGGATAATGGTCCGTGCAGAGGGGATAGATAGGAGGACAAAACTGTGCGTTTGGATTAATTTGGGGAAGACCCCTGTTGGAGAAGAACATGTGGCAGCAACAGGCAAGAGACAAAGACTATCCGGTCAGAATAACACTTTCTTTAAGCTAGATAGTTGCCAACTCTTGCTGGCAAAAGAATTGGGAGTCTTCTAAAGCAAGGATTGGCTTTCACAACAGCACCACTCCGTGGCTGAAAAACTGCACTGAGATGGAAAAGTTGGCATGTCCGGGATGCTGCATGCATTGCACTGAATGCATTTCTGCAGCACCAACCTGTGTGGGATAAAGAGTAAGAGTTGGAAGAGACCTTGGAGGTCTGGAACTCTTCGCTCAAACCGGAGACTCTGTACCTTTGCAGACAAATAAAGATGCTTGAGCAAGGGTTGGGTTAGAAGACTTCCAAGATGCATTCCAACTCTGTTATTCTGTTATTACTTCTTAAAAACTTTCAGTGACAAATCACCAGTGGTGGGTTTCAAAAAATGTTCGAACCTACTCTGTGGGTGTGGCCTCCTTTGTGGGAGTGGCTTGCCGCCCATGTGACCGGATGGGAGAGGCTTGCTGCCCATGTGACCGGATATGAAGATGCCGACGACACTTGTCAGAACCACCTTAAATTACCTCACACACAGCACTGGCATGCATAAGAATATGATGTAAACTTGCTTTTTAAAAGGCATCTTTGGTTTGCGTTAAAACAACTTCAACACATGCAATGTTCTGATTGCACCACAAACGCAGTAGTCATCCTTACCTTTCACAGAGGCACTGAGTTTTATAAATAGGAGCATGATAGTGTAGAATAATCATATCCAAGGACCAGTGGTGGGTTTCAAAAAAATTTGGAGCCACTTCTGTAGGGGTGGCCTGCTTTCCAGGTCCACTGGTGGAACCTCTTCTAACCGGTTCGGTAGATTTCACGAACTGGTTCTACCGAATAGGTGCGAACTGGTAGGAACCCACCTCTGCAAATCACCCACAATTCCTGGAGGCAAGCCATCCCACAGGTTCATTGTTCTCATTGGCAGGACATTTCTCTTTAGTTCCTTAGGATGGAGGTTGTCTGAAGTTGTCTGAAGGTTGAACATTGCAACTGGACTAATTTTTCTCTCTCTCTCAACTGCCTTGCTCTGACTGAGGAGGCCACCTGGATGAGCAATGAAATGTCTCTCAAACCAATAGTGCAGTTGCAACAATTCAACTTTCACACAACTTCAGGAAAACCGTGACCCGTCAAATGCGCGAAGGACAAAAGCGCGCCGACAAAACCGCGGCGCTAAAACCGCGATGTCAAAAGCGCGCCGACAACAGCGCACCGACAGAAGCGCGATTTAAGTTAAGGTAAGGTTTAGGGTTAGGTTTAGGGTTAGGTTTAGTGTTAGGTTTAGGGTTAGGTTTAGGGTTAGGTTTAGGGTTAGGTTTAGGGTTAGGTTTAGGGTTAGGTTTAGGGTTAGGTTTAGGGTTAGGGTTACAGTGCGCTTCTGTCGGCGCGCTGTTGTCGGCGCGCTTCAGCGCTCATTCGTCGGTGCGCTTTTGTCGGCACAGTTTTGTCACCGCGGTTTAGTCAGGCATGCTTTTGTCCTTCGCGCATTTGTGGTGGAACCCAGGAAAACTGCCTGGATGGTTGAGAATCTTCATTGACATTCTAGGTTGGATCTCTCTTTTATGATCTTCCACCCATTACTACTTCTTTTTTTGGGGGGGGTAAAAGTTTCTCTTTTTTTTCTTTTAAAACAAACGTTTTATCAATCCGTGTGTCGTCTGCGTACATTTTTTTGTGTGTCATAATAGTTATAGCTTACCACCTAATTCTTTATATGCATCTGTTCTTATTTTAGCATTACAACTTAACATATCTCCTGTTATAACATTTCTCTTCCTAAATTATTTAATTTTATACTTTTTATCCGTATTCATTTTCTAACCAATGGTAAAATAACCCCCATATATTGTAATAATAAGATTCTTCCTTTCCTTCAATTGCTAGCGTTAATCTACTCATTTCTGCACAATCTAATATTTTCTTAATCACATTTTCATCTTTAGGGATTTCTTCAGCTTTCCAATTTTGTGATCCGCCCATTACTTCTTATCCTGCCCTCTGGTGCTTTGGAGAATAGATTGATCCCTTCTTTTCTGTCATCACCCCCCCCCCTCCATAAATTATGCAAAAGAAGGAAAGGTGTTATTCAGCCAGTTCTGACAGGTTCTGGAGAACCGACAGCCGAAATTTTGAGTAGTTTGGAGAACCGGCAAATAGGCTGGCCATGCCCCTGCTGCCTCCCAGCTGATTTTCTTTTGTTGCCCTTATGGACATTACAGCAGCACAGAACTTTGCCACTGCATACGTGGTAACCGGGTTAGTGTCCTGGAGGAGGAAGCCTAGATAAAAATGGTCTGCCCTCCCTGGCAATCTCTCTAATAAGGGAAGAATATGTGCAGACCTACAAGCTCTGTATAGCTCGCAACGTAATAGAACATGCGAATTATCTTCCACTTCTCCTTTACCACATATACAAACCCGTTCTGCTATAGGTATTCTCTTATACCTGCCCTGGAGGAGTGCTGAAGGAGCGTAGTTCGGAGAACCGGTTGTTGGAAGAAATCTCCTCCCCCACTACTTTACAAGGCTAATCTTGTAAGGAAGGCAGGAAGGAAGGAACATTCTGGTGTTATTTCTAGCCTAATCTTTATTGCGCTACTTACAGAAATTGCCTCTCCGGTTAACCCTTATCACATTGTCACAGCTAAGGCAAAGCGCCCATCAAACTGAGTGATGTTGAGTTGGCCACACCCACCCAGTCACAAGACCACCAACCCTGCCTACCCGGTTGGTCATCAGGGCAGAGAACCGGTTGTTAAATTATTTGAATCCCACCACTGCCCCCTTGTAATATTTATACCAGTATGCGGATGATACTCAGTTGTATCTGTCCGCCCCGTGCCAACTCAATGAAGCGGTGGACGTGATGAACCAGGGCCTTGAAGCTGTTAGGGACTGGATGAGGGCTAACAAACTTGTGCTCAACCCAGATAAGACCGAGTGGCTGTTGTGTTTCCCTCCCACTAATTCGGCAAGTATTCCATCTCTCAGGCTGGGGGGTCAAACACTACGCCCCTCAGACAGGGTCCGCAACTTGGGAGTCCTCCTGGACCCACAGCTGACTTTTGAACACCATTTGTCAGCTGTGACCAGGGGGGGCATTTGCCCAGGTTCGCCTGGTGCACCAGTTGCGCCCCTACCTGAACCGGGAGGCTCTCACAATAGTCACTCGTGCCCTTGTGACCTCTAGGCTGGAGTACTGCAATGTGCTCTACATGGGGCTGCCCTTGAAGAGTATTCGGCGACTTCAGCTAGTCCAGAATGCGGCCGCGCGAGCGATTGTGGGTGCACCTCGTTTCACCCACATAACACCTATCCTCCGCGAGCTGCACTGGCTACCTGTTGATCTCCGGGTACACTTCAAGGTGCTACTTGTCACCCATAAAGCCCTTCATGGTAGTGGATCTGTGTACTTGAGTGACCGCCTACTGCCAATCACCTCCACTTGACCTATTAGATCCCATAGATTAGGCCTCCTCCGAGTCCCATCTGCCAGTCAATGTCGACTGGCAACTACGCGGAGGAGAGCCTTCTTGGTGGCAGCTCTGACCCTATGGAACAATCTCCCCGTGGAGATTCGTACCCTCACCACCCTCCAGACCTTCCGCACAGCCCTCAAAATCTGGCTATCCCGTCAGGCCTGGGGCTGTAACCCACCCGAATGGTATGAATGCTGTGTTTTTTAATGACGTACTGTCCTACGTGTTAAATGTTTGTTTCCCCCCCCCTTTTTTTTGAGTTGTAAGCCGCCCTGAGTCCCCCCAGGGAAAAGGGCGGCATATAAATAAACTTCTAAGTCTAAGTCTAAGTCTATTATTCATGATTCCCAATAGAAATAGTTCTGGTGTAAATTCTATTTCCTCTTCGGTTATCTCTCTCAGATACCTTTGAATTTCCCACCAATATTCATACTCCTACACGTGGCAGTACATGCCTGATTCATAATCACATTTCCAACAATTTGGCGCTACATTTCTAAACATTTTGGCTATTCTTGCGGGTGGGAGATGCCACCTGTAAAACATTTTATATAGGTTTTCTTTATACGGTATTGGCAATGGTATTGAACCAATACTAAAAAGAAAATTTGAATCCCACCACTGAAAAGAAGGTTAGCTGCAGAAGGATGAACAGAACAATGAACAGAAGTTGCAGACGGAGAAACTCCCAACTTTTTTGTAGCATTTTGTGTGAATTCCCACTCTGGCTGAATGCAGCTATAAAATTACTTTTGGGGAAAGTAAAGAAAACCGATGGCTTGCTCTTCTTTTGAAGAGTGATTCTCAAAGGATGATGAAAATAATATTCAACTGTCAGAAACCCTTCCAAATCTTCGGGAAAGCATAATGTCTGAAATTGCAATCAGCTGTGTGATCCTTTCTAAATCAAGAGCAAATTAATTACTGTTCTTTCCAGGGAACTTCAGAAAATGACTTGGGGTATTTCTTTGGATGATCATTGCCTAAACTCAGCCTGGAAGATTTTAATTTTAATTGAGCCAAATCTCTGCACT
This sequence comes from Thamnophis elegans, assembly GCF_009769535.1. Lineage (NCBI taxonomy): Eukaryota > Metazoa > Chordata > Lepidosauria > Squamata > Natricidae > Thamnophis > Thamnophis elegans. Next base: position 76,712,643 of record NC_045547.1, read on the forward strand.
TCCTTGGTAGCCCGGAAGCACACCCTGTACTTGTACCTAACTTCTTCATTCACTTTTTTTTTTTTCAATTTGGTTCACATGCCACTCCATCAAAACCACAAAAACCCCAAAATAAAATGATAAAGCTATCAGGAAAAAATAAATCTTCTATATATATAAAAACGGCTCTGTGTTTGTGTTTGTGTGTTCCAGCATAACTTTGGAACTCCTCCAGCAATTTCAACCAGACTTGGTACACAGATGACTTACCCTCTGGAAACCAATACTGTGGGGGTAAGACACCGCTAACACCTCTCGGGGTGTGTGTTCTGTTAAGATACAGCCTGTTGTGCCTTAAAATGGCTTCTACATTACAGCGCAGTGGAGTTTCCAAGGCAACAGCTTCACAGTACTCCACAAGGAGGCTGCCTCTGGTAAGGGGGAAAATCCAACATTAGAAATTACACTTCTGGGGGCGCAGGGAAAACATTTTTAACTAATTTAATTGTCGCCCAAATCTGGGCTCAGGGAGAAGTTGCTCTTGTCGTCGCCTCTTCAGGAATTGACACAAATTTCAGGGAAGGAGGGAAGACAGGCCATTCAGCACTTACGTTGCCCCTTGACATCACCATTCTGGGAGCTGAGGTACACAAGTCTTCAAGTTGCCAAGTTTGGAGAGCCCTGGGCTAAATCAAGACAAGGATAACTGAGCAAATATTACTTGGGAGTGGGGAGCAGGACGGCTCCTATGAGGAATATCATTTACAACGCTCCTCCGAAGCTGTCTGCGAATCCTATTCTTTTATGCAAATAATTATGTAGGAAATTTGTAAATGCAAATATGTTTTTGTAAGTGAGGGCTGCAAGACAATATTGCATGCATATGTATGTGATTGGAGTGTGTGGGGGGGGGGAGGGAAAGCTTGTGGAAGACCAGACATTTCCAAAGACAATAGCAAATATTCATTTTATTTTTGTAAAAAAAAATCTTTTTGCAGTTGCTTTGTTTCTGGAAGAGGATATTTGTACGGCTTCATGCAAAGAAAAACCATTATCCTAAATGAGGCATCTGGAACGGATAACCCTGTTTCTAGGTTTAGCAATGAGGCCTTTAAAAAGCTGCCCTCCCAAGTTTGCAAAAAAATGTGACCTCTCTTGCCTCGCTCTGAAAACTATCTGAGCCTCGTTTTTTATTTGCAGATCGTGGATATGCCTCGCCTGCTTTCTTGGGAAAAGATAACACAGCAGCACTGAACAGGTAATTGAATGAGTAGAGATAAGGTCTAATTCCTGGAATGGCCTTTAAAGAATGGTTTGCTGCTACAATACTTTTGGCTCTTTATTTGTTAAGTTTGAGGCCTTCCTTTATAGGTGTGTTAAATTCATAGGCTGCCATCACAAACAACACAACTTTAGGGTGTAGATTAGGCTGTGAAAGAAGGACTGGCCGTAAATAATCCAGGGAGTTTCAGAGCTGGGAATGGACTTCCTGATCTTAAAAGAGAAAGGCACACAGACACACATATTTCCTGCCACAAAGAAGAGAGAGTCAAGCTATTTTAGTGGTGAGTTCCTACCGGTTCGGACCAGTTCGACAGAACTGGTTTGGTGGAACCACCAGTGACCCACGCCTGCCATGCCCCCGAACCGTTTGTCCTACGGTGCTGCCATCTTGTTTTTCAATGCTGCACATGCACAGAACAATTTTAATCACACTGTGCATGTGGGCACAGCGAGCATCAAGCGCACGAGGGTGCAAAGCATACACAAGTGAACCGGCAGAAGTGTCTGCCAGAACACACACACCCCGAGCTATTCTGAGAGCAGGACAAGAAGCAATGGATGGAAATTAATCAAGGAGAGAAGCAATCTGGAATTAAGGAGAAACTTTCTAACAGTGAGAACAATTAACCAGTGGAACGACTTGCCTCTAGAAGTTGTAAATGCTTCAACACTGGAAGTTTTTAGGAAGAGATTGGACAACCATTTGGGTGAAATGATAAGAGGATTTCCTTCCTGAGCAGGGAGTTGGACTAGAAGACCTCCAAGGTCCCCTCCAACTCTGTTATTCTCTTAAATAGTTTCATATTTGCTCGTTGAGAACGTAATTGTGATGTGCTTTCTAATATTTTTGTCATATGCTAAATAAATAAACAATCCTGTCTGAATTCTTGGCTCTTCTAGTAACAGCATGATTGTGTTATGATAGCATAGCCGTCGTCCAATATCTCAGGGGCTGCCACAAAGAAGAGGGAGTCAAACTATTCTCCAAGGCACCTGAAGGTAGGACAAGAAGCAATGGGTGGAAACTAATCTAGGAGAGAAGCAACTTAGAACTGAGGAGAGATTTCCTGACAGTGAGAACAATTAATCAGTGGAACAACTTGCCTGCAGAAGTTGTGAATGCCCCAACATTGGAAGTTTTTAAGGAGTGTTGGGACAACAATTTGTCTGAAATGGTACAAGGTTTCCTGCCTAGGCAGGGGGTTGGACTAGAAGACCTCCAAGTCCTCCCTTCCAACTCTATTTTTCTGTTAAGACAGTATCTGACTGTAGGAAGTTAACCCCCACCCCTCTCCTAAGAAAATCAGATATTTGAGGAAGTATTAAAAGGGCAGAATATTTCCCCTAAAGAGGAGGCAGAAACCCATCTCCCCACCTTTGTCAATGGGCCATCAAGGCCTGAGTTAGTCTATTCTACATAACAAAGATCTACTTCCTTCAGGCAGGGCCATAATAGGAATCCCAAAGCCCTTTCATTACAATATCACCCAGTAAGAGTCAACCAAGCTTGGGACTCAGGACAGCCTACAGTTACTCCTGTATGACCCCATGGGAATCTGACAACCAATCAGAACACAAGCTCAAATTCAAAGCCTAACAGAGGGTATAAATCAGTGGTGGGATTCAATCAGTTCGCACCTATTCGGGAGAACCAGTCGGTAACTTTCTAAGCAGTTCGGAGAACCGGCTGTTGGAAGAAATATTTTGTTTTTTCCCACTTTACAGGGCTAATCCTGTAAGGAAGGCAGGAAGGAAACATTCTGGTGTTGTTTTTAGCCTAATCTTTATTGCCTTGTTTACAGAAACTGCCTCTCCAGTTAACCCTTATTACCATTGTAACAACTAAGGCGAAGTGCCCATCGACCTGAGTGACATTGACTTGGCCACACCCACATGATCACATGATCACCGAGCCCCACCTACCCAGCTGGTCATTAGGGCAGAGAATTGGTTGGTAAAGTATTTGAATCCCACCACTGGTATAAATCTATCTCTATCTCTCCCCCATGTGCTTTTTTTGCCTGGGATCTCAAACCAGGTGGTCCTGCCCACCACCATTAAACCATCTTTCCAAGCCGTCCCCGTGTCTCCAGTGTCTTTCTCCCCACTTGGAGTGGAACCCAGATGGACATTTCTTCCAACAGGACTTTTCAAAAGTAAGGAAGCAAGAGCTTTGTAGAATACATATATCTCTGTAGAGTTCAACGGATTGAACTTGGCCATCCCGTTGGGAGTCTTTAAGCTCTGGAATGAGCGGAAGAACAAAACTGTTCTTTAATATTGTTTACTGACCTTTCACCAGAGAGAAGTGGTTGATGAGGCTCTCTAAAAAGGAAGAGGCACGAGGTCAAATGTGATGGAGGACTTGAATTATCTGGCATCTGTTGATACTAGAAGCAAGGGTCATCCTTCCAGGAAATTCCTGCTTCTCTTGCTGACAAGGACAGTTGTATCCCAACCTAATATATTCATGGAGTTTGAGGAGTGTTTGGCTGAACTTCTATCCATTCTTTTATTTCTTTTTATTTATTTACTCTGTCGAACATGTACAAGATAGCAGGTATGTATAAACATGAACGAAAGAACTGAATACAAATAAATGGGCACAGTAGGACAGGGATGGTAGACATGCTGGTGGGCTTATGCATGCCCCTTTTACGGACCTCTTAGGAATGGGGTGAAGTCCATGGTAGACAGTTTAAGGTTGAAGCTGTGAGAGTTTGAGGATGTAACAACAGATTCCGGTAGAGAATTCCAGGCGTTGACCACTCTGTTCAGAGGTGGGTTCCTACCAGTTCGCACCTATTCGGTAGAACCGGTTCGTCAAATCTACCGAACCGCTTAGAAGAGGTTCTACCAGTGGACCCGGAAAGCAGGCCACACCTACAGAAGAGGTTCCAAACTTTTTTGAAACCCACCACTGGTCCTTGGATATGATTATTCTACACTATCATGCTCATATTTACAAAACTCAGTGCCTCTGTGAAAGGTAAGGATGACTACTGCGTTTGTGGTGCAATCAGAACATTGCGTGTGTTGAAGTTGTTTTAACGCAAACCAAAGATGCCTTTTAAAAAACAAGTTTACATCCTATTCTTATGCATGCCAGTGCTGTGTGTGAGGTAATTTAAGGTGGTTCTGACAAGTGTTGTCGGCATCTTCATATCCGGTCACATGGGTGGCAAGCCACTCCCACAAAAGAGGCCACACCCACAGAGTAGGTTCAAACAAGTTTTGAAACCCACCACTGACTCTGTTGCTGAAGTCGTATTTTCTGCAATCGAGTTTGGAGCGGTTTTACCTTGAGTTTGCATGTATTGTGTGCCCGTGTATTATTGAGGTTGAAGCTGAAGAAGTCGTTGACAGGTAGGACGTTGTAGCAGATCATTTTGTGTACTATTGTTAAGAGATGCTGGAGAAGAGGGGAAATCCAGATGACTGTAGGATGGCAAATATCCCCAGCTGACAACACTTCAAGAAGTGGTGGATATTTATTGGATATGTCCAAGAAAAAAAAAGGCTAATTAATTATTAAAGTTAATGAAATATACATTAAGTTGGGTTTCTCCCCTGAGAAGAGGTTCAACTCAAAGGCCCAAATTTCTCTACATTAGCATTAATTAATAGTTACTACATCTGTTAGGGATAACTAACAATATAACAGAACAACAGAATTGGAAGGGACCTTGTGTTAAAATATTCATGACTCGGAGAGACATGGGAACAAGGTCAGCCAATGAATAGGCATAGCAGCTAAGTCAGCCAATGGGAGCTTAAACAGATCCGAGTCTGTGCAGAGAATTGAAACAGAAACTTAAGAAGAAAGCAGTCTGCTGCTCTGAGAAGTAAACTCGCAGTCTGTCCGGGCTTGTCTGCTGAAATGAAGCTAACTGCCTGTAACTCTCCTGCCTTGTGTTTACTTGGAAGAATCACCTGTTGGTATTGTATATTTATTCATCTATTCTTATGTATATAAAGAAGCTAATGATTCCTGCTGCATCAGTTATCTGTGCGTGAGAATTAAATCAAAGATATTGATTGAATTTCCCAGTTTAGTGAGTCACAACTAAAATTATTGACTGTTTCTGCACTTGTCATGAAGTAAGTAGAACATAGAATAATAGGGCTGGAAAGGACCTTGGAGGTCTTCTAGTCCAGCCCCCTGCCCAAGAAGGAGACCCTACACCATTCCAGACAAACTATCCAGTCTCTTCTTAAAAACCTCCAGTGATGGAGCACCCACAACCTCTGTCCCACTGGTTAATTGTTCTCACTGTTAGGAAATTATGGGATTCTAATAATAGATGGATACTTTCCTGTTAATGTTTATTTTTCCAATACGTCACTCCAGAGTTCTTGTAAGTGTATTAATAAATGATTGAACAAATATATATTTGTTCACCCTAGCTTTGCTGATAACGGATAAGAGCCTGTGGCCTAATGGCTAAGATGTCTGCCTAGTATGTAATATAGCCCAGGTTCAAATCCCAGTAAGGGTATGGCTAGCTGACGAGAGCTAAATAGCTTGAAATAGATCTATACTAGTCTCCCTTTATTTATTTATCAGCACAAATAAAAAAACACAAATATAACAAAGGCAACAGTAAAAATATTGGGTTTCTGTCGTGATGGACTCTTGCGACGAGCCGATTGACATATGATGGAAGCAGTTAGCTTCCTCCCATAATTGGGGCTTACCAGGGGTTGTAAAAATGTAATAGATACCTTTCACCCTGGCTTCGCTGATAACGGATAAGAGCCTGTGGCCTAATGGCTAAGATGTCTGCCTAGTATGTAATATAGCCCAGGTTCAAATCCCAGTAAGGGTATGGCTAGCTGACGAGAGCTAAATAGCTTGAAATAGATTTATACTAGTCTCCCTTTATTTATTTATCAGCACAAATAAAACACACACACATACACACACACACACACACATACAAACTGTATCAGTAAACAAGGTCTCTACAATTTCTCCTAAATTAACCATTTCCTGGCTGTCCAAGGTTGGTTTCAGCTGGAACCATTCAAGGAGTCCTCAGAATTGAACAGCAAAAGTTCAATCCTAACCCCATCGGAAGAGAAAAGGTAACAGTAAAGGTTCCCGACTCTAGGGGGCGATGCTCATCTCCGTTTCAAAGACGAAGAGCCAGTGCTGTCCGAAGACGTCTCCGTGGTCATGTGGCCGGTATGACTAAATGCCGAAGGGGCACGGAACGCTGTTTCCTTCCCACCAAAGGAGGTCCCTATTTTTCTACTTGCATTTTTTACGTGCTTTCGAACTGCTAATCTGGCAGAAGCTAGGACAAGTAACTGGAGCTCACTCCGTTACGTGGAGCTAGGGATTCGAACTGCCGAACTGCCGACCTTTTTGATCGACAAGCTCAGCGTCTTAGTCACTGAGCCACCGGCGTCCCTAATCGAAGAGTACTTAGTACTAAAACTGCCCAGCTTATTTCTCGATCCAGTTTCTTCAGCAATCTAAATCTGGTGATTTTCCTGCAGCTTCTGCCGTGTCTGCTGAGGTCAGACACTAAACAGAGCATCCTGCTTGGTGTTCAAAGGTTAAGAAAACAGTAGCAGCTGGAGAAGGCATTATTACTTCAGTCCTACAGGAATTAAAGGGCTGGAAAGGAGGGGGGGGGGACTCCGAAATGGAAGGCAGTTTTTCTTCTTTTGAGACATTTAACTCTTAGTCTTTTAGAACTGTTGCAAAAATAACCGAGGGACATTATTTTGTTCTTTAAGCTTGATCAATAAAGCTAAGGTATAGCTTTTTTAGATTTTTTAAGACGAGGTTTTTAAGAAGAGATTGGAAAACCACTTGTCTGAAATGGCACAGGGTCTCCTGCTTGAACAGGGGGTTGGACTGGAAGACCTCCAAGGTCCCCTCCGACTCTGTGATTCTGCAATCCTCATATCAAGGTATGAATAGTCCTCAACTTACAACCAACATTTCCATTGCTGAGTGAAACATTTGGTAAGTTAACTTTGCCCCGTTTTACAACCTGCCTTCCCACCGTTGTTAAGTGGAACCACTGCTGTTCCTAGGTTAGTATCACGGTTGTTGAGTGATTCTGCCTTCCCTCTGGATTTTGATTCTCAGAAGGTGGCCATAGAGAATCACATGACCCTGGCACACCGCAACCGTCATAAATATGAGTCAGTTGTCAAGCATCTGAATTCTATTCATGTGACCCTGGTCGTAAATGTGAAAAACAGTCATAAGTCACTTTTTTCAGTGCTGTTGTAACTTTGAACGATCACTGCTGTATTTGAAGGCTACCTATTATAAATACTGTATTTTTCAGAGTATAAGACGCACCGGAGTATAAAACGCACCCGAGTATATGATGCACCAGAGTATAAAACATAGCAAGGTTCTGAAGACAAAATTTTTTAAAAAAAGTTTTTGCACTCTGCAAACCTCCCAAAAATGGCCCGTTTTTCGTGAAAAGTGGCTCATTTTTTTGTGAAAACGGGCTTGTTTTTGTGAAAACGGGTTTTTTTTCGTGAAAATGGGCTTGTTTTTTGTGAAAACTGGCTCTTTTTTGTGAAAATGGGCTCGTTTTTCGTGAAAATGGGCTTGTTTTTTTTTAAAAAGGGAAATGAATAGCCCTTAGGAGGCTTGTCGAATGCTCATGGAGGGGGGCAAAAATGAGCAAAAGAACGGCCCATTTTTCACGAAAACAGGCCCCTTTTTGTCACAAAAAGGGTATGGTAGCCTTTAGGAAGCTTATCAAGTGTTTCTGGCGGCTGGGGGGGCAAAAAACGGGATTTTTTTTTGCTCATTTCTGCCCTCCCCAGCCCCCAGGAGCTCTCTGAAAGCCTTCTACAGGCTATGCACAGCCATTTTGGTGAAGGGGAGGAGTTTCAGGAGGCAAAAACTGCTGTATTCAGGGTATAAGACGCACTTCGATTTTCAGCCTGTTTTTTGAGGGGAAAAAGGTGCGTCTTATACTTCGAAAAATATGGTAGATATTTTCAGGAATGGCTCCTGAAGTCCTCCGATAAAGATGTTTCCCTTCTTATCCAAGAAGCTTCTTCAGCTCTGACTGGATCCTTCCATTCCCCGCCCTCCAGTCGGAGCTGAAGAAGCTTCTTGGATGTCCCCAAAGGTGTTTTTTTCAAGAGGCAACCGGACTTCCTGGTTTTTCTTTGAAGATGTTTCTCTTCTTCATCTGAAAAGCTTCCTCAGCTTCTTGGATACGCTGAAGAAGAGCCGAAGAAACTTTTTGGATGAGAAGTGAAAGGTCTTTTTGTCTAAAGAGATTCTCAGTCATCCGGGTCATGTTGTCACAAAGGCGCTTTATTTTTCAAGACAGCGATCCTCTCCGGATCGAAGAGGGGTTAAAGAGGCCATCTTTGTCAAAATTAAACAGCCCTCTCTTAACAGGGGAGGGGGGGAGGGATACGGCATCATCTATCTGTTTTATTTCCTCTGGGAGGGGCCATTCATCGTCCACCTGTGGCCTTACTCCCAAGTCGGCCCCTGTTCTTTAGCTGTTCCCTTCTGCTGGCAGCTCTGAGCATGCGCACACTGGGAACAGGCTCCTGCTGTTCTTCTGCCCCACTGATGCCCGATTCCAAAGGCAGATGATAACTGTCAGACAGCCCTGGCCCCCTCTCTGCCTCCAACACAGAGCCCTTCTCAGAGCCTTCCCCCAGACTTCAGGACCGGCCCATGTTCCTCCCCAGAGGTTCCTCCCAACCTCCGCTGGCAGTTGGCAAACCAAACGGTTCCACCACAAATCTGCGCTTGACTAAACCGTGTCCGACTAAACTGCGTAGCTAACATCATCAACAGGGCAACAACAGCATGGAGAGAGAAGCACGCTGTAAACCCTAAATCTAAAATTAACCCCTAAACCTAAACCTAACCCCCCTAAACCTAATCCTAAACCTAACCCTAAACCTAACTCTAAACCTAACCCTTAACCTAACCCTAAACCTAACCCTAAACCTAACCCTTAACCTAACCCTAAACCTAATCCTAACCCTTAATGTAACCCTAACCCTAACCCTAACCCTAACCCTTAACCTAACCCTAACCCTAACCCTAACCCTAACCCTTAACCTAACCCTAAACCTAACCCTAAACCTAACCCTTACCTTAAGTTGAATCGGCTTGCTTTCAAAGCGCTATTTAAAGCGCCCTTCTTTCTCCGCGCTGGCTGTTGTCGGCCTGTTGATGACATCAGTGACGCGGTTTAATCGGGCGCGGCTTAGTCGAGCGCGGTTTTGACGGGTCACGGACCAAACAGGCTGCCGTTTTTGGAGTGCAGGATGAAAATAGAAAGAGATACGTGGTTTGTGAAAGCGTCTCTTTATGCAAGGTCTCACTCTGCGGATTGGCTTCCCCAAAACAAACCGCAAACACTTCCTTGTCCCATAGACAAGCGATTCCTGTTTGTTCCCAAAGTTATGAAAAACCATCCTTCTGCATAATGTTTAAGACACAGCCGCTGAATCTATTATTGGCGAAATAATAATTTGGTTGACTTCCAAAAGCAGGGGTATATGCTAAACAGCCACCCTGCTTCTTTTTTCCCTCCTGCTGCAGAAGGATTGGTACGATGCCAATCGTGAGTTATATTTATGCTTGCCTCTTCCCAGCCCCTCCAACCCAGGATGTAAATCAACGCTTCATGCTTAAAGGAATGAAGGGAAGCCACTGGAAAGGAGAAGAAAATGTCTTATTTCATAAACAACCCAAAGTTAATTGAATTCTTTTAGACTTAGAATAACTTTATTGCCCCTTTGGAAGTACACCAATCGGCATACCCTGGAGGTTTTTAAGAAGAGACTGGACAGCCTCTTGTCTGAGATGGTATAGGGTCTCCTGCTTGAGCTAGGGGGCTGGACTAGAAGACCTCCAAGGTCCCTTCCAGCTCTATTCTAGTCTATTCTGGTCTATTCCAATCTATTCTAGTCTAGTCTAGTCTATTCTTCTTATTGTTTTTTCTTTTTCTATTCTATTCTATTCTATTCTATTCTATTCTGTGCCATTCCATTCCATTCCATATTCCATTCCATATTCCATATTCCATATTCCATATTCCATATTCCATATTCCATATTCCATATTCCATATTCCATATTCCATATTCCATATTCCATATTCCATTCCATTCTATTCTGTTATCTATATCTATTTGGACCGGTTCACTCGAACCAGTAGTAAAAAATACTAAAAAAAAGTTTTTTAAAAACTTCCAACGATTGCACATCACACAGCCAAAAATGTGGGGGGTTTTTTTTGTCAAAAATGGGGGTTCTGTTTTTGCTCCCAGCAGGCTTCCTGAAGCTTGCTAGGCCAAAAACAGGGGGTAGGGGTGCTGAGAAAGAAAGAAGAAAAGAAAGAAAGAAAGAAAGAAAGAAAGAAAGAAAGAAAGAAAGAAAGAGAGAGAGAGAGAGAGAAAGAGAGAGAGAAAGAGAGAGAGGAAGAAAGAGAGAGAGAGAAAGAAAGAAGAGATAAAGAAAGAAATGGAGGGAGGGAGGGAAAAAGGAGAGGAAGGAAGGACTGCAAACCTGGCACCAGATGCAGCTTCAGAGGATAATCCAGGGCTGGGAGTGACCTGGAGGCCATCTAGTCCAACCCTGCTCCAGCAGGACATTGTTAAAGTGAGTTTCTGTCTTTTAATCCCCCAGTTACATGACTACAAAGTCACATAACCCCCACCAATCCTCGCCCACCAAGCCACACCCACAGAACTGGTAGTAAAAAAAAAATAGATTTCACCACTGATTCAGCTGGTTCGGAGCGGTTCAGGGGAACTATTAACTCCGAGGATCAGCTGGCCCCGCCCACTTGCCCCTGCTCTCTCCCGTCCTTCCCATTTCCTGCTTTCTAGCTCATCTCAATTGTGTGGCAGCGCTGATTTCCCTCCCCCAGCTGTTCTACCTACCATTGCTGGCTTGAGAGGGAAGCATTTGAGCTTCTAAACCCTCCATTCCCAACACTGCATACGCGAAGCACGCAAACACACAAAGCATCTGCTCCCCGAACCAGTTGCTCAATGGTCAGCGTCCCACCACTGCACGCAATCCCCTTTTTGCGACCTTCCGACAAGCAAAGTCAGCGGGAAAATCGGATTCACTCACCAACCGCATTTAAGAACCGAAGTTGATTCACTTAGTAAAAGTGGCGAGAAAAGTCGTAAAACGGGCCCCAAAAAAACCACCCTTACGCAAATTTCTCGCTTAACCGCAACCTAAATTTGAGACTCAGGTTGTGGTCGTAAGTCGAGGATTACAAGTACTGTTAGTTTTTTTTAAAATGTCTTTATTGTTTTTATTAAAGAGAAACACAAAAGTAAAAAAAATCATCTTTCATTACATCTTGTAGAAAGCGTATCCATTGGTTACAGGTACATTTCGTGCATTTCTTCCACAATCATTACATATATTTCATTCAGTTTGGGTTGTACATTATAGAGTTTATATATTTTACTATCACTATGCCACAATTTTCATTTAATTAAGGTTTTAAGGACACAACCACCTACTGGCATTTTTTTCCCCCCAGTCTCAATGAATCTGCCATAATTTTACATCTTTATACCATATTCTAAAAGAAAGTCGATTGAAAGGATATCTAACATTCCCTCTCCTTCCCCCTGCCCCCTCCAAGACTCACAGATTAACACTTCTGTCTGCTTATCTTTTACCATGTACTGGTTTTCTGGAAGTGGTGGATCCATGGAAGTAAACTCTATCCAGGGTTGTTCGACCAGTTAAACATTGGATCCATATCACGCTAGATGGGAGGTAGAGATGGATGGGATTATTTACGGAACAGCCTGTTGCTCGAAGCATACACCTGGCCCCAAAATAAAAAAAATATGTGTCTACAGAAATCGTAAAACAGTGTGTGTGTGGTGTATCTCTGATTAATCTGTGTTTATATTTAGATGAGGGCGGATGCTTAATTTTCCTCGGCGTTTAAAGTCATATTGTTCACCTTTGTTTGATTTCAGTCAAAGGTTCTTTGCAAAGGTGCAGAATTTGTGAAGGGGGAAGGCAGACAAAGGAAAGTATTCGGATACATACAAGAGATGAAAGATAGTTTTCAAAAGAGTCTTCCATTGAACTTGCTCCTCCTGCAAGCCATGGGGGGGGGGGGCACTGATACTAGCTACCACTGCCGCTTCCTGGGTTCCCCAGCAAAGCCATCAAGGCACCCCGTGGGCCAGTGGTGGGATTCCCAAACTTTTTCCTACCAGTTCTGTGGCAGCATGCTTCGCGCACTGCCCTCGGTGTCAGCGCTGGTGAGCTGAGCTCTGTTTTAGCTCAGCTCAGAGCCGAGGTGGTGCAGTGGTTAAATGCAGCACTGTAGGCTACTTCAGCTGACTGCAGTTCTGCAGTTCGGCTGTTCAAATCTCACCGGCTCAGGGTTGACTCAGCCTTCCATCCTTCCGAGATGGGTAAAATGAGGACCCGGATTGTTGTTGGGGGCAAAAGGCTGACTCTGTAAACTGCTTAGAGTGGGCTGAAAGCCCTATGAAGCGGTATATAAGTCTAACTGCTGCTATTGCTATTCTCCGCTGCGCAAATCAGCTGAGCTAAAAAAAACAAGGGAATATAGGAGAGGGAACGATGGGGGCAGGACGGCGGGGCCAAACCAGAGGTGGTTCTCCAGATTACTCAGAACGTCTGCTTATCAGGGTTCCAAATAGCATCCAAAAGTAAATCAGAGTCCAAGGCAAAGTATTGCTCAAAGTTCCAATTTATTAAGAGAGACATGTTGGCACGTCTGGGAAAACCTGAATCTGAAAGCTTCCCAATTTAACCCACCCAGTTAAAAGTTCAATATCGTGCCCCCACACACCCACAAGTCCATCACATGGTCTAATCTCCCACTGCCATGCTGGCAGTTCCACCCATCCAGTTCTGGTCAGGTGCAGAGGTGCAAAGACAAAAGGATGACCTTGGCTTTCTAGAAAGAATGTTGTTATGGCTACATAGCATCTAACTCCGTACAATCCCCCCTCCCATTTTCCCACAATAGAAAATGCATAGCAGAATAATAGAGAGTATGGCAGGCCAAAGACCAAAAATAAAAGATGGCTGACAGGCCCCCTGAACCGGTCCAAACTGGCTGAATACCACCTCTGCCTGAGGCTAACGGCGAGGAGATCTTTCTTTCCAAGGGACTTTCAGAAATAACAGATGGAACCTTCCCAAAGGGAGATCCAACTTAGAACTAAGGAGAAACGTCCTAATAGAGTGAGCAATTCATCAGTGGAACGTCTTGCCTTCAGAAGTTGTGAGTGCTCCATCACTGGAGGTTTTCAAGAAGAGATTAGACAACCATGTGCCTTGAATGGTGTAGGGTCTCCTGTTTGAGCAGGGTGCCGTTAATGGTATAGCATCCAGGAACCTGCAGGGCAGGGTTCTCCCAGCTCAATCAGGTTGCCCCAAGACATTTCTCCAAGGAGAAGTTCTTGGTTGGTCTAATTCTTCTATTGCAACTCCTGCGTTGTGGATCCAGAATCCACAATAACAGAATTGGAAGGGACTTTGGAGGTCTTCTAGTCCAACCCCATGCTCAGGCAGGAAGCCCTATACCATTTCAGACAAATGGCTGTCCAATCTCTTCTTGAAAACTTCCAGTGTTGGAGCATCCACAATTTCTGGAGAGAAGCCATTCCACTGATTAATTGGAATATGTTTGCTGCATCTATGCTTCCAGAAGAGCAGGACAGATACCAATAAAGAGAGTCCTGTATCAAGCAAGTTGTTCCACAGATTGATTGTTCCATCAGGAAATTTCTCCTTAGTTCCAGGTTACTTCTCTCTGGAATTAGTTTCCACCCATTGCTTCTTGTCCTGCCAAGTGTCCAAATTTCTGCTTTGGAGAATAGTTTGACTCCCTCTTCTTTGTGGAAGCCCCTGAGATATTGGAACACTGCTATCATGTCCCCGCCAGTCATTAAACTAAAGGTAAAGGTTCCCCTCACACATACAGTATGTGCTAGTCATTCCTGACTCTAGGGGGCGGTGCTCATCTCCGTTTCAGCGCTGTCTGAAGATGTCTCCGTGGTCATGTGGCCGTCATAACTCAACACCAAAGATGCACGGAATGCTGTTATCTTCCCACCAAAGGTGGTCCCTATTTTTCTACTTGCATTTTTACATGCTTTTGAATTGCTAGGTTGGCAGAAGCTGGGAAAAGTAACGGGAGCTCACTCCATTACACGGAGCTAGGGATTTGAACCACCGAAGTGCTGACCTTTTTGATTGACAAGCTCAACGTCTTAGCCACTGAGCTACCGCCGTCCCTTTCATTAAACTAGACATACCCAATTCCAGCAATAATTCTTCATGTTTTAGCTTCCATCTCCCTAATCATCTTGGTTGCTCTTCTCTGCACTCTTTCTAGAGTCTCAACATCTATTTTACATTGTAGTGACCAAAACTGGATGCCGTATTCCAAGTGTGGCCTTACCAAGGCGTTATGAAGTGGTATTAACACTTCACGTGATCTTGATTCTATACTGCAACTGTCATCAGCACAAGTCAGTTGCCAAGTGTCCAAATTTTGATCACATGCCGAATGAGGATGCCTCAACAATCAGAAGTAGGAGGAATGACTCCGGGACCCTGCAGTCATCCTAAATATGAGCCAGCTGCCAATCATCTGGAATTTTGATCTCATGACCACGGGGATGCCATCACATTGGTAAGTGTGAAAAATGGGTATCAGTTCACGTTTTTTCACTGCCATTATAACTTTCAACGGTCACTAAATGAACTATCGCAAGTCGAGGATTACCTGTACTCCCCTGACCAAGATGGGCAGTTAAGAAAACATGAAATATATACATATATATAAGAGGTGGGTTCCTACCAGTTCGCACCTATTCGGTAGAACCGGTTCGTCAAATCTACCGAACCGGTTAGAAGAGGTTCCACCAGTGGACCCGGAAAGCAGGCCACACCTACAGAAGAGGTTCCAAATTTTTTTGAAACCCACCACTGGTCCTTGGATATGATTATTCTACACTATCATGCGCCTATTTATAAAACTCAGCGTCTCTGTGAAAGGTAAGGATGACTACTGCGTTTGTGGTGCAATCAGAACATTGCGTGTGTTGAAGTTGTTTTAACGCAAACCAAAGATGCCTTTTAAAAAACAAGTTTGCATCATATTCTTATGCATGCCAGGGCTGTGTGTGAGGTAATTTAAGGTGGTTCTGACAAGTGTCGTCGGCATCTTCATATCCGGTCACATGGGCAGCAAGCCACTCCCACAAAGGAGGCCACACCCACAGAGTAGGTTTGAACAATTTTTGAAACCCACCACTGATCGTATACACACACACACACACACACACACACACACACACACACATATATATACTTCCATTACCTTCTGTGAGATGTACACAGCTTCACGGCAGGAAGAATTTCGACTTCCTAGTTCTTAGATTTTTTTTAAAAAAAATAGAACTATTTCTGTTCTTTTTCACTTTAGCCCATAAAGATATCAGCACCATAAATACTGTTGCTTTGGCCACCATCTCCATCTTAAAATCCACACATGGGCCTTTACAGGTGTCAAGAATGTGACAAAGAAGATAAGCTACATTTCTGGCCTGTTTAGTTTAACTGTTGGAAGATATGTACATTTTTTTATTGCGTGCTTATACAGAGATGTCACATCTTTTTTACAGGAACCTTTGCCTTTATTCTCCCTTCTTAATCCCTTTTGTTCTCTCTCCCTCGATGGATGCTAACTTTCCTGGAGGAAGCATTACCTTTGTTGGGATTGGCTTCAAAACCCAACTTAGAAACTTGCGTGATTGCTATTCCTTCTTAAGGTGCAAAATGCAGTCGTGAAGTGTTGTGAAGGGACAGCTAGTCGTGAAAGTCTCAAGTCTGCAGCCATCTTTTCTTTCGGATCTTTGGCCTGCCACACTTTCTATTATTCTACTATGTGTTAGGAATATAATCTAATGGTTGGGTTGGCAATATATAAACCATGTAACAATGCTGTACCTGTTTCTTTAAATCATACTGTAAAATGTGATTGATTGCTGTTTCCTCAATCGGTCATAAGAGGGAGCCAGAATGACTGTTAGTTCTCTTTTAGATGCTGGGCTGATCTGATCTGAGTGTTTTGGAAGCTGGCTGTTCGAAAGTGCCATGAGCTATTGTAAGTTTTGCAACTGCTAGCAAACTTTGAGTACTGAACTGATTATATGATACTGGACTATGTTATTTAGATTATCCCTTAACTGAAAGACGTTGATGAGTGACTGTCTTATCCGTGTATGACTTGGACTGTTTGATGGACTCTGATACCTCTCTTTCCACGAAAGTAAAAGCCTATTTAAACTGCAGTGTCTCTGTATGCTGGTTTGTGGGTTCTCCAACACAACTCTCACAACGCTCCTCTAAATGCACTCGCTCTTCCAACGGGGAGCTTTCCTAACACTATGCATTTTCTATTGTGGGAAAATGAGAGGGTGGATTGTACAGAGTTAGATGCTATGCAGCCATAACAACATTCTTTCTAGAAAGCCAAGGTCATCCTTTGTCTTCGCATCTCTGCACCTGACCGGAACTGGATGGGTGGAACTGCCAGCATGGCAGTGGGAGATTGGACCGTGTGATGGACTTATGGGTGTGGGGGCAAACATCTTGAACTTTCAACTGGGTGGGGAAAACCGGGAAGCTTTCAGATTCGGGTTTTCCCAGATGTGCCAACATGGCTCTCTTAATAAATTGGAACTTTGAGCAATACTTTGCCTTGGACTCTGATTTACGTTTGGGTGCTATTTGGAACCCTGACAAAAAGCTTTTTTCTCCATAGGAGAACTTCACATATTCCACCTAGAGCAGTGGCGGTTGTGGCCCACGAACAGCCAGACGAACTGGTGGCAGACTCAGACAGTGAGGAGGTTGGGGAGGAACATGGGCCAGTCCCGGAGTCTGGGGAAGGCTCTGATGAGGGCTCTGCATTGGAGGCAGAGAGGGGGTCAGGGCCGTCTGACAGTTATCAGCTGCCTTCGGAGTCGGAGATTAGTGGGGCAGAAGAGCAGCTGGAGCCTGTTCCATGAAATCTGCCACCCAGTTCTTCATATGTTTTAGCCTCCAGTCCCCTAATCATCTTTGTTGCTCTTCTCTGCACTCTTTCTAGAGTCTCAGCATCTTTTTTACATTATGGTGACCAAAACTGAATGCAGTATTCCAAGTGTGGCCTTACCCAGGCCTTATAAAGTGGTTTTAACCCTTCACGTGATCTTGATTCTATCCCTCTGTTGATGCAGCCTAGAACTGTGTTGGCTTTTCTGGCAGCTGCTGCACACGGCTGGCTCATATTTAAATGGTTGTCCACTAGGACTCCAAGATCCCTCTCACAGTTACTACTATTGAGCCAGGTACCACCTATACTGTACCTGCGCATTTCGTTTTTCTTGCCTAAATGTAGAACCTTACTCTTTTCACCATTGAATTTCATTTTATTAGATAGTGCCCAATGTTCAGGTCGGTCAAGGCCCTTCTGTATCTTAAGCCTATCTTCTGGAGTGTTGGCTATTCCTGCCAGCTTGGTGTCATCTGCAAATTTGATGAGTTCCCCATTTATCCCCTCGTTCAAATCATTGATGATTTAAGAATCACTTCATTAAAATATAGATTAAGTGAAACTTTGGTTTGACTTTTCTCCACCCACGTTTTTGTCCTACCCTTAGCTGCTTCTTGAAGTTCAGTCCTGGGAACATCCTTTAAAAGGAACATAATCCTAATAAGATTTGCATTTTTTGGCTTCAGGCCAACTGATTGGCACCTGCCTTTTGTCACCTGCAGTGGAGGGGCGGGGGAGTTTTAATTAAACTCAGGACTTAAGAATTTTGCAAATGAAGAAGGCATATTCCATGGAACTCGTAAAGCTTCATGGGAAAATGCCAGTTTGACAGGTAATGTCGGGATTTCAGCCTGGCGCACCTGCCATGCATCGCCAGATGCCAGTCTGCCATAGGCTGAAGAGAGGGTGGGGAATTGCGGGTGTGAGTGCTAGAAAGGGAGAATCAAATCTAATCATTGGGATATCCCATGAGAGCATCTGGCAACTCCAAGGTCAGCGAATAGAGTGTAACACTGTCCAGCCGCCAAAAAGGGAACTGTTACTGAAACAACAACTTTTTTGTAGAGACCAGAACTGGATGCAGTGTGGTAATACTAAGGCTTTCTAAAGCGGTACTAGAACTTCATGTGATCTTGTGTCTATCCCTCTATTTATGCAAAAAGGAATAGAATGGAATGGAATGGAATAGAATAGAATATATGGAATAGAATAGAATAGCATGGAATGGAATGGAATAGAATAGAATAGAATAGAATAGAATTCTTTATTGTCCAAGTGTGATTGGAGACACAAGGAATTTTTCTCTGGTGCAGAAGCTCTCAATATACATACAACAATAGTGATAGATCATTAACATAGTCAGTGTAAAATACATTCATCATAAAACATTAGATACAACACTTAGTAATAGTCATGGAAAGAAAGAAAGAAAGAAAGAAAGAAAGAAGGAAGGAAGGAAGGAAGGAAGGAAGGAAGGAAGGAAGGAAGAAGGGAGGGAGGGAGGGGGGAAATGGGGAATGGATGGGATAGGGTGTGGTGGGGATGGGAATGGAATGGAGTGGAGTGGAGTGGAGTGGAGTGGAGTGGAGTGGAGTGGAGTGGAGTGGAGTGGAGTAGAGTAGAGTAGAGTAGAGTAGAAGAGAATTCTTTATTGGCCCATTGTGATTGGACAATCAAGGAATTTATCTCTGGTACAGAAGCTCTCAATATACATACAATAGTGATAGATCATTAACGTAGTCAGTGTAAAATACATTCATCATAAAACATTAGATACAACATTTAGTGATAGTCATAGAAAAAAAGGAAGGAAGGAAGGAAGGGAGAGAGAGAGAAAGAGAGAGAGAGAGAGAGAGAGAAAGAAAGAAAGAAAGAAAGAAAGAAAGAAAGAAAGAAAGAAAGAAAGAAAGAAAGACTTTCATACAATCTCTATAGTGTGTGGTCTGACTGTTATCAAGGCTGTCTGGCCCATTTCCAAAATGCCAGTGTAAGTGAAACCCCAGAGAGAAAGCCATATTCAGGGCAATTCATGTCCCACAAAAGGTCAAATCCCTGCTGAACATTTTTGAGAAGGTCAAATCCCCAGTTGAGAATTAAGAGCTGCTAAGTGGTGCTAATGTCTTCGGCTGAAATCGCTCCCACTTCCCTTCCTGACTTCTGATAAAAAGCGACAATTGGACTATTTTTTTCCTTTTAACATCCGATTCGTTCCTACCTTTAAACTTTAACTTGCAAGTTAAAACAGGAAGGCTAATAAATATATTTTAAAGAGAGAGAGAGAGAGAGGGAGGGAGAGAGAGAGATATGAAAGGAAAGATAAGGAAAGAGAACCAGGAGCTCAAAAGTCATTGTGAGAATCTCAGCGAGCATGAAAAGGTGACACGTTTCCTGTTGAATAAAAAGACTGCCAAACCCATTAAAAGCCATTATCTGATTCATATAAAAATTGATGGGCTGGCTCAGAGGAGTGTTTCACATAATTTTATCACTGGTTTGCCGGGCACCGAAACTGTGAGTGTGCATGTCTTCCATGCCTGCGCTTCGCACACAGATGCGGCTTGTGCCCATGTGTGCGGCTTAGAAAACATGGCTAAATAAGACGGCATAGAGCTGGGGGGGGGGATGACCCACCTACACGTTGCTACTACCAGTTTGCACGAACCAGTCCGAACCGACTGTACTATCACCAGTAGGCTGGGTGTAACTTAACAACAAGGAAATGTCCCTCTAGCTTTAGATGACTGCAGGCTCCTGATGAATAAAAAGAATAGATTACAGAGGATCCTCGGTTTACAATTATTCATTTGAAGTTACAAGAGCACTGAAAAAATAATAACCTATAGCCAGCCTCACACTTAACAACTGGGGCAGCATCTCCACAATGTTTGGACACCAGTGTGTATTTATGACAATTGCATTGATGTAGAAAAGATGCGGAGACTCTGGAAAGAGTGCAGAGAAGAGCAACAAAGAGGATTAGGGGACTGGAGGCTGAAACATATGAAGAACGGTTGCAGGAACTGGGCATGTCTAGTTTAATAGAAAGAAGGACTAGGGGAGACATGATAGCAGTCTTTCCAATAGGGGTTGCCACAAAGAAGAGGGAGTCAAGCTATTCTCCAAAGCACCTGAGGGCAGGACAAGAAGCAATGGGTGGAAACTAACCAAGGAGAGAAGCAACTTAGAACTGAGGAGAAACCCCCTGCTTAGGCAGGAAACCATACACCACTTCAGATAAATGGATGTCCAACATCTTCTTAAAAACCTCCAGTGTTGGAGCATTCACAACTTCTGGAGGCAAGTTTTTCCACTGATTAATTCTTCTCACTGTCAGGGAATTTCTCCTTAGTTCTAGATTGCTTCTCTCCTTGATTAGTTTCCGCCCATTGCTTCATGTCCTGCCCTCAGGTGCCTTGGAGAATAGCCTGACTCCCTCTTCTTTGTGGCAACCCCTGAGATATTGGAAGACTGCTATCATGTCTCCCCTAGTCCTTCTTTTCATTAAACTAGACCTACCCAGTTCCTGCAACCGTTCTTCATATGTTTTAGCCTCCAGTCCCCTAATCATCTTTGTTGCTCTTCTCTGCACTCTTTCTAGATTGGATAGCCATTTGTCCAGAAGTCCCTTGCTTGAGCAGAGGATTGGACTAGAAGACCTCCAAGGTCCCTTCCAACTCTGTTATTCTAAAGTCATAACAAATTGTGCATTGATGTAAACATGAGTTTATGCTTTAAGATGACTTTTTGGATTGTTGTATGAATAGCCATCCAGGGTGATAGCCATCTGAACAAGACTGTCTTTTAAAATTAATTTTTGTAACTAATCTTACATTGAAGCAATTAAAAAGGAATATAACGGGAAGCATGCTAATCAGTCTTTTCACTGGAGGAAAAGTAAACACAATTAGTTGCAATTATTGGGTAATAAATCTAGAATAAGGTTTTATGAAGATCCCCTTATGCTTGTAGTATTTTTCAATTTCCCAAGGATATATAAACATATATTCATACATTCTGTCAAAATTTAAATATCAGCTGTAAAACTGTGCAGTGGCTAATCTTTCTTAAACTTTTGCAGTGATAAATGTTTTCTTACCCCGGTTAATTAGTAATTGCTATCATCATGGGTAACTTATTGAGAATAAACATGGCAGTCTTACTGCCCAGTGGAATAAATTTAATTGGATCCTCCTAATGTGGCATCGCCTCATGACAGAAATAAATTTTCAGAGCATATCTACTGCTATAAAAATGGCAAAAGATGGAAATAATGGCACAGTGATGAAAATGTACATAGAATAACAGAATTGGAAGGGGCCTTGGAGGTCTTCTAGTCCAACCCTCTGCTCAAGCAGGAGACTCTATCATTTCAGACAAATGGTTATCCAACATCTTCTTAAAGACTTCCAGGGTTGGGGCATTCACAACTTCTGGAGGCAAGTTGCTCCACTGATTAATTGTTCCAACTTTCAGGAAATTTCTCCTCAGTTCTAAGTTGCTTCTCTCCTTGTTTAGTTTCCACCCGTTGCTTCTTGTTCTGGCCTCTGGTGCTTTGGAGAATAAATCGACCCCTTCTTCTTTGCAATAACCCCTCAAATATTGGAATACTGCTGTCATGTTTCCCATAGTCCTTCTTTTCATTAGACTAGAATTAGAATAGAATAGAGTTGGAAAAGACCTCTAGTCCTGCCTCGAGCAGGAGAACCGTTCTTCATATGTTTTAGTTTCCAGCCCCCTAATCATCTTTGTTGCTCTTCTCTGCACTCTTTCTAGAGTCTCAACATCTTTTTTATATTATGATGACCAAAACTGGGCACAGGATTTCAAGTGTGGCCATACTAAGGCTTTGTAAAGCAGTACTAATACTTCACATGATCTGACTTGATTCTATCCCTATATTCCTCTAGTTTTTAAAAGAAGATCCCAAAATGCAATAGTTTTGTCCACCATGCTACCTTCAACCCCTCCCTTGCAATATGTAAGTAGTCCTCAACTTATGACAACATTGATCCCAAAATCACCGTTGCTAAGCGAGACAGTTGAGTGACTTTTGCTCCATTTTGCAACCTTTCTTGCCACAGTTGTTAAGTGAATCATGGCAAATGTTTAATTTTGTAACACGGTTGTTAAGTGAATCGTGGCAACACGGTTGTTAAGTGAATCTGACTGCCCCCTTGACTTTGCTGGACAGACGGCCACAAAAGGGGAAATCAAGTTACCCCTGCCATAAGTCTAAACCAGTTGCCAAGGATGTGAATTTTGATCACATAACCATGGGCATAAGTATGGAAAAACTGACATACCATATTTTTCAGACTATAAGACGCACCGGTGTATAAGACACACCAAGATTTCAAAGAGGTAAGAAAGAAAAAAAAATGTTTTTGTCCTCCCCGGCCCCCAGGAGCACTTTGCAGGCTTCAGCAGGGCTGGGAGAAGGCAAAAGCCCATGTTTTTGTGAAAAATGGGCTGTTTTTTGCAAAAACAGAGGCATTTTTGCCTTCTCCCAGCCCTGCTGAAGTCTGCAGAGTGCTCCTGGGGGCTGGGGGAAGGCAAAAACGCCTCTGTTTTTGCAAAAAAAAAAAAAAACCAACCAGCCAGTTTCCCCTCTGTTTTTTGCAAAAATGGGGTGCGAGGATGGGGCTTTGTGAGGCCAAAAATGGCTGTATTTGGTGTATAAGATGCACCAACATTTCCATCCTCTTTTAGAGGGGGGGAAAGGTGCATCTTATAGTCCGAAAAATACAGTAAGTCACCGTTTTTTCAGTGCTGTTGTAACGTCAAGTGGACTGTTTTAAGTCAAGGACTATCTGTACCAAATTTGTACACATACACACACACAAACACCAACATGGAGGTAGTTAGTAGGATTCAGGGCTTGAGTCCAACTAACAGTTTATGCTAATATTATTAGTACCAGCTCATATTCTCCTCTCTCACAGGGAGGTGGGTAGTGTAAGATTCCTCGGGAAGCCGAAGGAATTAAATCCTAACATTTTAATGGATGTGGTTTCTGAAAACACCCCCTTTCCCCCCCTCTCCTTAACGGTTGTTTTTAAGACAAGGGTAGGGCAGAGCAAATGAAGAAGGTTGGTAACTAAGCCCCAGGACATCGAAACTAATAACGTTTTAATAATTATTAGCAATTACCTTCAACACTCATCTTATATAAGATCTTTCATCTGAGGAAGCTGAAGGCAGGGGAATTTTTATTGTATTTTTCCGCCACGGGCCAAGCAAAAAGGAAAACAAACGGAATGGGAATCCAGATTCTCCGCCTGTAACTTTTTACCTTCTGCTCTTTCGTCAATATCCAAAGCTAATTGTTTCATTTGTCAATGCAAAATAACCAAACCCAAGAACAGGAGAAAGTGCTTAGCTTCCGTTGTTCATTTTTTCCGTTCCTTGTTTATTATTCCACGATGTAAAAAAGATGTGGAGACCTTAGAAAGAGTGCAGAGAAGAGCAACAAAGAGGATTAGGGGACTGGAGGCTAAAACATATGAAGAACGGTTGCAGGAACCGGGTATGTCTAGTTTAATTGAAAGAAGGACTAGGGGAGACATTATAGCAGTCTTCCAATATCTCAGGGGTTGCCACAAAGAAGAGGGAGTAAAGCTATTCTCCAAAGCATCTGAGGGCAGGACAAGAAGGAATAGATGGAAACTAATCAAGGAGAGAAGCAACTAAGAACTAAAGGGAAATTTCCTGACAGTTGTAACTATTAATCAGTGGAAAAACTTGCCTCCAGAAGTTGTGAATGCTCCAACACTGGAAGTCTTTAAGAAGATATTGGATAGACATTTGTCTGAAGTAGTGTAGGGTTTCCTGCCTAGGCAGAGGGATGGACTAGAAGACCTCCAAGGTCCCTTCCAACTCTGCTATTGTATTGTATTGTATTGTATTGTATTGTATTGTATTCTACTGTACTGTACTGTACTGTACTGTACTGTATTCTGTTCTGTTCTATTTCTATTTCTATTTCTATTTCTATTTCTATTATTTCTATTCTATCCTATCCTATCCTATCCTATCCTATTTCTATTTCTATTATTTCTATTTCTATTCTATTCTGCAGTGTCCTGGGGTCCGGTGATCACCATTTGAAACCTTCCTGATAATCTTCTGAGAAGCAAAATGAAGCAAGCTATTCTCCAAAGCACCTGAGGGTAGAACAAGAAGCAATGGGTGGAAACTAATCAAGGAGAGAAGCAACCTAGAACTAAGGAGACATTTCCTGACAGTTAGAACAATTAATCAGTGGAACAGAAGTTGCCTCCAGAAGTTGTGAATGCTCCAACACTGGAAGTCTTTGAGATGTTGGATAGCCACTTGTCTGAAGTGGTGTAGGGTTTCCTGCTTGAGGGGTTTGGACTAAAGCAGAGGTAGATTTCACATAATTTTACCACTGGTTCGCCGCACACCAAAAATGTGAGTGTATGTGTGTGCCAGTGGTGGGTTACTGAGGGTACGGCCCAGTACGGTCGCACCGGTAATAGCCGGGAGCAGCTGAGAGCATAACGGTACGATGGCTCATTTGGTCCACTTGCCCTCCCGCACTCTATAGCTGTTTTTATGGGAAATGACAAAGCACGCAAGCGTGTACAGAGTGCAGCTCCTGTACGAGCCCCAACAAGCAGCTAGCTATTGCAGGGATGGTGAATTGCACATGTATGTGTGGCACATATCAGGCTTGTGCACAGTGCACATCTGGCACATGCACAAACAGACCACGAGCAGCATACCAGTAGCGACAGTAAGAACAACCCACCATTGGTGTTTGCGCATCTTTTGCGCATGCACTTTGCTCACGCGCATGGCTTGCATGAATGCGCACCATTTAGAAAACATGGGTAAACAGGATAGCATAGTGCAGATTGCCACTACCGGTTTGCCTGAACTGATCCAAATCGGCTGAATACCACCACTGACTAGATTTCCAAGATCCCTTCCAATTCTGTTATTCTATGTTCAAATGATATTTCTCCATTGTTGTCATTGATGGAAGAACTCCAAGTGGATTATGAAGGGCCTCGCAATGTGTTGTATCAAAATCTGGCTTCCCAAAAGTAACCAAATCACTCTGAAGATACAACATACATTTATGAAGTACGCATACTATTACAAGGAGGGAGGGAGGAGGGAGGTGGGGGAGAAAGCTGAGTGGCGTTGAGGAGGATGAGGAGAGAAGGAGAAGAAGGGGAAGGAAGAGGAGGAGGAGGGGGGAAGAGGAGGAAAGAAAAAAGAAAGAGAGAGAAAGAGAACAATAGATAGAAGATAGAGATAGATAGATAGATAGATAGATAGATAGATAGATAGATAGATAGATAGAGAGAGAGAGAGAGATAGATAGATAGATAGATAGATAGATAGATAGATAGATAGATAGATAGATAGATGATACATAGATAGATGATAGATAGATGATAGATAGATAGATAGATAGATAGATAGATAGATAGATAGATAGATAGATAGATAGATAGATAGATAGGCAGGCAGGCAGGCAGGCAGGCAGGCAGGCAGGCAGGCAGGCAGGCAGGCAGGCAGGCAGGCAGGCAGGCAGGCAGGCAGGCAGGCAGGCAGGCAGGCAGAAAGAAAGAAAGAAAGAAAGAAAGAAAGAAAGAAAGAAAGAAAGAAAGAAAGAAAGAAAGAAAGAAAGAAAGAAAAAGACCCAAGTGTGGTCTATGTATTGCTGCATTTTATACTCAAAGTTGGCTCTACACATTTTTTGGATATCACCAATTTATCTTATTAGATACAGCTAGGATTCCAACACCTGCATGAGAAATTAAGAAAGATCAAAGGCATGCATGAGATGTTCCACATTTCATTTAATTAGCAATGAAAATATCTCATTAGTGTTACACAAACAGATGAATTTCTAAGCGTTTTTGCAGGTGCTGGTTCCGGAAGAGCCTTTAGAGAGGATTGAAATGCGGAAAAAGGCAAATTAAAAGAATTTGGTGCATTAGCAGATTTCAAGATAAATAAAGAAAAGATGACAGTGTTAACAAAACATACAAAAATAGAGGATCAAACAGAACTGACAAATACAATGAGTTTTAAGATTGAGAAGAAGGTAAACTATCTGCATATCATTATAATAAATAGGAATTGTGTGTTATTTGAAAATAAGTATGTTAAGAACATGGAATGAAATTTTTAAAAGATCTGTTAAAATGGGAGAAACTGCAATGATCTTTACAGGAGAGAATTTTAAGGTAAAAATAAATGCCTTTCCTAGAACAATAATTTTATTTTAGACAGCATTTTATTTTGACAACCGATGCACCATTTAAACAGTGGCAGATGATCTAAGTTTATCTTGTAGGAAGTTAGCACTCACCCTTCTCCTAGGAAAATGGCATAGTTTAGAAATTATTAAAATGACAGAATATTTCCCCCTAAAACTCCTCCTCTTCCTCTTCCTCCTCCTCTCCACAAACCCTACTCCCTTCTAGCACTGATGGTGTTACCTAGTTAGGGTAATGAAACATCTGCAAGAAAACAAGCAAGCTCAGAGCTCATCAAGGACCCCACAGTCCTCCTCCTCCTCTCCTCCTCCTCTCCTCTCTCCTCCTCTTCCTCCCCTCCTCTATTCCTCCTCCTCCGTCATTCCACAAGCCCTTCTCCCTTCTAGCACTGATAATGTTACCTAGTTAGGAGAATGAAACGTCTGCAAGAAAACAAGCAAGCTCAGAGAGCACCAAGGACCCCACAATCCTCCCTCTCCCCCCTCCTCCTCTTCCTTTTCCTCCTCCTCCTCCTCCTCCTCCTCCTCCTCCTCCTCCTCCTCCTCCTCCTCCTCCTCCTCCTCCTCCTCCTCCTCCTCCTCCTCCAACCCTTCTCCCTTCTAGCACTGATGATGTTACCTAGTTTGGTTAATGAAATGTCTCCAAGGAAACAACCAATCTCAGAGAGCACCAAGGACCCCACAGCCCTCCTCTTCCTCCCCACAAACTCTACTCTCTTCTAGCACTGATGATGCTACCTAGTTGGGTAATGAAACATCTGAAAGAAAACAACCAAGCTCAGAGAGCACCAAGGACCTCAGAGTCCTCCCTCTCCCCCTCCCCCTCTTCCTTTTCCTCCTCCTCCTCTTCCTCCTCCTCCTCATCTTCTTCTTCTTTCTCCTCCTCAGACCCTTCTCCCTTCTAGCACTGATGATGTTACCTAGTTTGGATAACAAAACATCTACAAGAAAACAAGCCAGCTCAGAGAGCACCAAGGACCCCACAGTCCTCCTCCTCCTCCTCTCCACAAACTTTACTCTCTTCTAGCACTGATGATGTTACCTAGTTTGGTTAATGAAACGTCTCCAAGGAAACAACCAATCTCAGAGTGCAACAAGGACCCCACAACCCCCCCTCCTCCTCCTCCATTCCACAAAACCTACTCCCTTTTATCACTGATGGTGATATCTAGTTAGGGTAATGAAACATCTGCAAGAAAACTACCAAGTTCAGAGCCCACCGGGGACCCTTCATGTCAACCCCAAGCTAATTATATTCTCCTTTATTAATGCAATAAAAAAGACCCTGATCATTCATATTTATCAGCCAGCACATCTCTATGATTATTCATTCAGTTTGGGAAGTAGACTCGTGCCTCAGGGTATCCACGGGGAACAGTAAAAAATGAAAAAAAATATATAAAAAAGCAGAGACTGCAGCAATGATTCTGAAGCTCTGGCTGCTTTTTTTTTTACATGCATCCCATAATAACTTAAAAAGCAGGCATTACTTCAATAGCATCTTGACTCTTTAAAAACTATACTCTGGAGACATTCTGGGATTGTAAAACTGCTGGGTCAGATATCTCTTTAGCTGTATAGCTGGGCAGCTGTAGAGGCAACTGTTTAATATGCTGGCAGAATATTTCTCTCTCTTTTTTTCTCTCCAGAAAATACAAGATATTTCAATATAATGCATCGGGTGGTGGCACACCAAATGGGATCTTAGGGCAGGGGTCGGCAACCTTAAACACTCAAAGAACCACAAAGGTCCTAACCGGAAGCCCACCACTCAATTCTGGAGCCAACTGGAAGTCCGGTTCCCCCACCATAGAGTCTCCTCCTAGCAGGGCTTCCTTTTTCCTCCACCTGTCCTAACCGAAAGCCTTATCAATTGTGGAGCTGACCAGTGACAGGGAGCCGCAGCAGAGGGAGGAAAGAGCCACATGCGGCTCCAGAGCTGCAGATTGCTGCCCCCTGACTTAGGAATATCCTGTGGCCTCTTTACAGATAGTTCTCAACTTAAGACCACCATTTTTGTTGCTAATTGAGGTATTGGTTAAGAGAATTTTGCCCCATTTTGCCTCTTCTCTTGCCACTGTTGTTAAGTGAATCGTTGCAGTTGCTAAATGACTAACACCGTTGTTAAGTGAATCTAGTTTTCCCATCATCACTGCTGGTCAGAAGATCGCAAAAGATGATCACCTCACGACACAGCAACGGTCATCCATGCAAGTCAATTACCAAGCATCTGAATTTTAATCCCACGGCCATGGGGGGGGGGGGTGCTGCTGCAACAGTCATTAAGCGTGAAAAACGGCCACAAGTCAATTTTTTTCAATGCCGTTGTGACTTTTTAAATGGTCGCTGAATGAACTGTTGGAAGTCAAGGACTACCCGTATTTCCACTCAGCGCGTAGTTTAAAAGAAGAAGACAAGAAAAGGATAGAACTGCAGTATTTAATACTACATATAATTACGGCGGCAAGGATTGCCTTTGCCCAGAAATGGAAAAACAAATTAATTCCAAGCGAAGATGAAATAATAAGAAAGGTTATGGATTGTGCCGAAATGGACAAACTAACTAAAGAAATCCAGGGAAAAGAAGAATCAGAATTCTACCAGATATGGGATAAAGGAAGGAAACAATAATCAATGAAGGAATATAACAAAACTCAAAAAATAATAGTTATGAGTAAAATAAGAGGGTTAAGAATGGTGAAATCCAAATGAAATACAATAGAGGGGGAAATAACATAAGGTGAGCTGTATCGATTGATGATTGCTATTAGAAAGAACAGGAAGCTCCTGTTCGTATTGTATTGTGCAAATGTGGTGTGCGTCTAGGTTTTGTGTGTGTGTGTGTCTATTTTACATTTTTGTTAATAAAATTTTTTTAAAAAAAGAAAAGGATAGAACTGCAAATGGCTTCAGTCTTCTGTTGACGGAAATCAAAACAAATAAAATGCAGATTTCTATATGTGTCATGAGGCCCAGCCTTTGTTTCCATGGCCCGGTTCCCAAAGGAATGAGTTCCTGAGAAAAAGTTTCCCTCAGAGCCACGGGCCAAAACAAATAACACAAAATAAACAACCATTGCTCTCGTGGAGAATAGAGAATTAGCCCTTTTAATGGCAGGCCCAGCAGTTTGGAGCTGGCGAGCAATGTTTACCCTTTCCTTATGCATCTAACTAATGGCCCCTCGCGGTGCTTGCAAGCTCCTGCACGTCGGAAGTGCCTGTTCTGGAATTTCAAAAAGCCACAAGTACATACTTTCGCCTCAGATCTCATTATGATGAGCCCTGACAGAAATGAGTGACATGTTGAGCACAGCGGAGCGCCCCCCCCCCCAAGATGCCAGAGGCGAAGAAGAGAACAAGCAGGGTGTCTCGCGCACCTCATCTATAAGCCCTTGGCAACGCAACCAGGAAGACTTCCAAGCAGATCTGTCTCGGGCTCCCACGTCCCTTCTCCCTGCCCGTTTTTTTAGGGTCTAGGACCGTGATGGCAAACCTGTGGCCCACGTGCCACAGGTGGCACACACAGCCTTCCCTGAGGGCACGGGCACCATCGCCAGCTGTTCTTCTGGTTTCTGGTGCACACATGGACACTAGCCAGTCTGTCTTCACGGGTCCTGGAGCACCAGAGTGCTGGAGCGTCGGAGCACCGGCGCACCGGGAAACAACCTGAAAACAGCCTGAAAAATGGACTAGAAATAGGCTGTTTGGAGGCCATTTTTTAGGCTGGTTTCAGGCTGTTTTCAGACCATATTTTAGACCAAAAAATGGCCTGGGAACAGACTGAAAAAACAGCCTGAATGTTAGGTAAGCTCCCCGTTGGGAGAGCGAGTGCGTTCAGGGAAGCGTTGTGAGAGTTGTGTTGGAGGACACACAAACCAGCATACAGAGACACTGCAGTTTAAATAGGCTTTTACTTTAGTGGAAATAGAGGTATCAGAGTCCATCAAACAGTCCAAGTCATACACGGATAAGACAGTCAGTCATCAACGTCTTTTCAGTTAAGGGATAATCCAAATAACATAGTCCAGAATCATATAATAGAGCCGAGGTGGCGCAGTCGTTAGGGTGCAGCACTGCAGGCCACTTCAGCTGACTGTTATCTGCAGTTCGGCGGTTCTAATCTCACCGGCTCAAGGTTGACTCAGCCTTCCATCCTTCCGAGGTGGGTGAAATGAGGACCCAGACTGTGGGGGCGATATGCTGACTCTGTAAACTGCTTAGAGAGGGCTGAAAGCCCTATGAAGTGGTATATAAGTCTAACTGCTATTGCTATTGCTATAATCAGTTCGGTCCTCAAAGTTTGCTAACAGTTAACACTGAAAATGGACCAAAAAAACAGGCATGCATGCATCTAGTCTTTGTGGGCACTGGAGCTCTAGAAAACTGCCTGAAAACAGCCACCAAAATGGCCCAAAGTGAACAAAAACAGGCTGTTTTTCGAGCTCTTTTCCAGGCCGTTTTCTGGATGTTTTCAGAATGTTTTCAGGATGTTTTTTGAACTGAACAAATGGCCTCGAAATGACCTGAAAATGGCCAGAAACACCCAGAAAACAGGGAATGCGCACACCGACTAACTGGTTTTTGGGTTTCCAGTGCTCTGGCATGCGTATGCGCACACATACCCATGCATGCCTATGCGTTCCGGTTTGGGCACTCAGTGCTGAAAAGGTTTGCCATCACTGGTTTACGACAGTTCGCCGTGGCCAACTCTCTACAGCCAACTTGCCACAAGCGAGTCTCCACTCCACTTCACATGGCCATGCGATCCCTTTTTGCGACTGCCTGATGAGCAAATTCAATGGGGAAGCCGGTTTCACTCAACAACCAGGTTACTCACTTATCAACGCCAATTATTCACTTAACAACCATGACAAGAAAAGTCGTAAAATAGGGGGGCAAAACTCACTTAAGAAATGTCTCACTTAACAACAGAAACTTCGGGCTCAATTGTGGCCATGAGTCAAGGACTACATGTATGCTGCAGCTAGTCCTCGATTTAAAATCATTCATTTAGGGAACATTTGAGGTTATGACAACACTGAAAAAAAGTGACTTGTGATCAGGCCACAAACTTACTGTGTTTCCTAGAAAATAAGACCCAGTCTTATATATATATTTTGCTCCAAAACACACACCAGGCCTTATTTTTGGGGAAACACAGTAGCAATAGCAATAGCAGTTAGACTTATATACCGCTTCATAGGGCTTTCAGCCCTCTCTAAGCGGTTTACAGAGTCAGCATATCGCCCCCACAGTCTGGGTCCTCATTTCACCCACCTCGGAAGGATGGAAGGCTGAGTCAACCCTGAGCCGGTGAGATTAGAACCGCTGAACTGCAGATAACAGTCAGCTGAAGTGGCCTGCAGTACTGCACCCTAACCACTGCGCCACCTCAGCTCTATCAGTATCAGGGTCATCAGCCCAGCCAGGCGCCCTACCCCCGGTGTGCACACAAGCGGCGGGCAGTGCATGGAGGTGAGTGTCCTGCAACATCTGTAGCAGACTGGCCCTTTGGCTGGCACATCTGGGGCTGCGCAGCCAGCGCAGCATAAGTCAGTCCGAATGCTGCAATGGCCGGGTAAATAGCACTGGGCAAATAGCGATCACATGACCCCGGGATGCTACAATGCCAGTTGCCGAATACCTGCATTTTATTCATGTGACTTGCGCGGATTCTACAAGAGTAATATTATTTTCCCTGGAAAAATAAGCCCTAGCATGATTTTCAGCATGCTCCTAATATAAGCCCTACCTCAAAAAAACAAGCCCCAATTAAGATCCAACAAGCAAAGTCAATGCAATTCGTTTAAAGACTGCATGATTCCTTTTAACAACTGCAGTGATCCACTTAACGAACGTGTCCCCCCCCAAAAAAAAATCAGCCCCGACTCACTTAAAAACTGCTTTGCTTATAATGCCAATAATGGAATTCAAACCCGGAGCCCTGAAAGTAAGGAGTTGCTTGAGTTTTGCGCGGAGCAATGCCTGATACTCTATCCGATGAGTTCATTAGATTGGCAGGTTTCCACCCAGCAGCACCTTTTCTTACTAACCACCCACAGGTTTTATGCTTTGCAATTATGTAAGACCAATCGGTTGTAATGCCACAATTTCATCTCACCTGATTCTTTTTTTTCAAATTCCTTGGAACTGCATAGTGGTAGGGAACAACGCCACTCATACTTGGCTTAAGAACATTCCTTTTTCATTACTAAACGATGAGGTTGTTAAGTGGTTTGCACCCAGTGTCCAGGTATGGTTTGTCATACCTTCTGGTGGGGGGGAGGGGAAGCACTGGACGGCAGCCTTCTCCTCCTTCTCTTCCGGACCTGCAAGCTAGTTCCTCTACAGCTGACCAGCGCAAAGCCACTAGAACAGCTGACATTCTTGATGGCTGCTCAGTGCAACCAGCAATCAGCCAGAGCAGCTGACAGGTGCCGGGGAAGGCACTGCAGATCAGGAAGGGGTCCGGAAGAAGAACCATCCTCCGCGAGCTGCACTGGCTGCCTGTTGATCTCCGGGTGCGCTTCAAGGTGCTAGTTGTTACCTACAAAGCCCTTCATGGTATTGGATCTGGGTACTTGAGAGACTGCCTACTGCCAATTACTTCCACTAGGCCAATAAGATCCCATAGACTAGGCCTCCTCCGAATTCCATCAGTCGGCCAATGTCGGCTGGCAACTACCCAGAGGAGAGCCTTCTCGGTGGCTGCTCCAACCCTCTGGAACGAACTTCCCGTGGAGATTCGTACCCTCACCACCCTCCAGACCTTCTGCGTAGCCCTTAAAACCTGGCTGTCCCGACAGGCCTGGGGCTAGAGACCTCAACCCCACTCGAATAGGATGACTGTTGCGTTTTTAATGATGTATTGTCTTTATGTTTGTAACTTGTTTGTCCCCCCTCCCCCTGAATTGTGAGCCGCCCTGAGTCCCCCCAGGGAAAAGGGCGGCATACAAATAAAGCAATTCAATTCAACTTGAAGCTGCCAGTTGCTGGCTACGGGGGTAGGCGGGCTATGATTACAGCGGGGCTGAGTTTATACCCACTAGGACTCATTCATGGTGGTTCTCGGCCAGTGGTGGGTTTCAAAATATTTTCGAACCTACTTTGTGGGTGTGGCCTCCTTTGTGGGAGTGGCTTGCCAGCCATGTGACCTGGTGGGAGTGGCTTGCCGGCCATGTGTTTCCTTTCATTCTCTCTCTCTCTCTCTCTCTCTCTCTCTCTCTCTCTCTCCTTCCTTCCTTTTGCCTCTCTGTCCCTTTTTCCTTTTTTTCTTTCATCTCTCTCTCACTTTTTCTTTCTTTTTTCTTTTTTTGTTTATTATTTCTTCCTTTCTTTCTCTTCTCTTTCTCTCTCTGTGTGAGTCTGTGTGTGTGTGTGTGTGTGTGTCTGTGTGTGTCTTGTGTGTGAGTGAGAGAGAGAGCGGTGGGTTTCAAAAAAATTTGGAACCTCTTCTGTAAGTGTGACCTGCTTTCTGGTGGAACCTCTTCTAACCGGTTCGGTAGATTTGACAAACCGGTTCTACCGAACTGGTGCGAACTGGTAGGAACCCACCTCTGTTCTCGTCCATTAAGTGTACATCAGCCTCTTTGTGTTTGTGTGGTTTGCAAGCTTGGTTCTGCCTTTCCTTGGCTGGGCTACGGGTGGGCGAGACCCGGTTTTATGACCTGTATTGCCATGGTTGTTCAATGAATCCCTTCTGAAGTGAATTACATGATCTGGCTTCGCCTATCGGCTTTGTTTGTCAAAACCTGGCTGGGAAGCTGGCGAATGGTGATCACATGAGCTGGGAAGTTGCAACCATTCTGAATTGCATGCTGGCTTGCCAAAGGACTGGATTTTGATCATGTGACCATGGAGATTTTGCCCTGGTCAAAAGTGTGAGAATTGAACCTAAATCATTTTTGTAATTTGAATGTTTGCTACATGACTGGTTATAAGTTGAGGGTTTACCTCTATTACGTTACGGAATTGAAAAGACTGCTATCACGCCATCCC
The DNA here is from genome assembly GCF_009769535.1 of Thamnophis elegans. Classification (NCBI taxonomy): domain Eukaryota; kingdom Metazoa; phylum Chordata; class Lepidosauria; order Squamata; family Natricidae; genus Thamnophis; species Thamnophis elegans. The sequence continues at coordinate 76,747,252 of NC_045547.1, forward strand.
TAGTCCTTCTTTTCATTAAACTAGACATGCCCAATTCCAGCAACCGTTCTTCGTATGTTTTAGCCTCCGGTCCCCTCATCATCTTTGTTGCTCTTCTCTACACTCTTTCTAGAATCTCAACATCTTTTTTATATTGTGGTACTCAAACTGGACACTGTATTCAGAGCAGCTAGGAACAGCCCCTTCCAAGGAACTGAGACCATTCATAACATTTCTTTTAAAATTGCAATCAAAACTTCCTCCCCTAAATCCAAAGATAAAGTCTTAGATAACCAATGGCATGGGATGGGATAGGATAGGACAGAATAAGGTAATAGAAATAGAAATAGAAATGGAAATGGAAATAGAAATAGAAATAATAGAAATAGAAATAATAGAAATAATAGAAATAATAGAAATAGAAATAGAAATAGAAATAGAAATAGAAATAGAAGTAGAAATAGAAATAGAAATAGAAATAGAAATAGAAATAGAAATAGAAATAGAAATAGAAATAGAAATAGAAATAGAAATAGAAATAGAAATAGAAATAGAAATAGAAATAGAAATAATAGAAATAGAAATAGAAATAGAAATAGAAATAGAAATAGAGTGGAGGGGAGTGGAATGGAATGGAACGGAACGGAATAGCAGAGTTGGAAGGGACCTTGGAGGTCTTCTAGTCCAACCCCCTGCTTAGGCAGAAAAGCCTACACCATTTCAGACAAATGGATATCCAACATCTTCTGAAAAACTTCCAGTGTTGGAGCATTCACACCTTGTGGAGGCATCTCAGAATCTTTTTTAGCTCAGCATTTCTAACTGACAACTCCAGTATCTACACTAACGTTTGATTAAGTATTTTCTGATGGATGTCGTCTTCAAAACGTCATGCTTTAAAAAACCTGAAACGAATGAAGTAGTTGTTGACATATGCAACAAGCATAAAGCAGTCCAAAGCTAGCAAACCAAAAACATAAAATCAAACTAAGATGTTAAATGCTTGTTTAAGAGAGACGTCTTTGGTGGCTTGGTGGAACTATAACTAAGGGAACATTGGCCTCACATTATTGTACTTTCTTTTATTTATTCAATTTCTATAACCACCCATCTCGGTGAATGGATGCATCTCTCCTTCCCGTTCTTACTTAAATAAAACAGGCTTGAAATTCCTCCCTTGGAAGGAGAAGAGAAGGTGGATTATGGTCTTCTGGGCATATTGCAATACATACCTGGATTGAAAGGAGAGGGAAGAATGTAGAACATAGAATAGAATATAGAATAATAATACAGTCAGAAGGGACTTTGGGGGTCTTTTTGTCCAAACCCCTGCTTGAGCAGGAGTCTATATCATTTCAAACCCATGATTGTCCAGTCTTTTTTGGAAAGCCACCAGTGATGCAGAATCCACGACTTTTGAAGGCAAGTTATTCGAGTGGTTGATTGTTTTCAATATTAAGAAATTTCTCCTTAGTTCCAGGCCATGCCACACTCCCCTGTGCCCTGTTTTGGGTCTAGTAGGCCTCCCTACATGAGCCTGGGAGCCAAAACGGGGTGCAGGGGGGACTCCAGAAAGCAGCAAATTTAACAACTGGTTCGCCCGAACTGGGCCAAACGGGCTGAATCTCACCACTGGTGGAGATTCTTGATAGACCATTTGCGTTTTGCCCAAAACAGTCTTCAAAGGAGCAGTTCACCGACAAAAGGGCGAAGGACAAAACCGCGCCCAACTAAACCGCGTCGCTGACGTCATCAACAGGGCGACAACAGCGCGGAGACAGAAGCACGCTGTAAACCCTAAACCTAAACTTAACCTCTAAACCTAAACCTAACCCCCCTAAACCTAATCCTAAACCTAACCCTAAACCTAACCCTTAACCTAACCCTTAACCTAACCCTTAACCTAACCCTAGACCTAACCCTAACCCTAACCCTAAACCTAACCCTAAACCTAACCCTAACCCTTAACCTAACCCTAACCCTAACCCTAACCCTAACCCTTAAGCTAACCCTAACCCTAACCCTAACCCTAACCCTAACCCTAACCCTAACCCTAACCCTAACCCTAACCCTAACCCTAACCCTAACCCTAACCCTAACCCTAACCCTAACCCTAACCCTAACCCTAACCCTAACCCTAACCCTAACCCTAACCCTAACCCTAACCCTAACCTAACCCTAACCCTAACCCTAACCCTAACCCTTAACCTAACCCTAAACCTAACCCTAAACCTAACCCTTACCTTAAGTTGAATTGGTTTTCTTTCAACGCGCTATTTAAAGCGCCCTTCTTTCTCCGCGCTGGCTGTTGTCGCCGCGTTGATGATGTCAGCGACATGGTTTAGTTGGGCGCGGTTTTGTCGTTCGCCCTTTTGACGGGTCACGCAAAGGAGCAAATTCCCCACAGGAACCAATAGGGTGTCCTACAAGCTCTTCCCAGAGGCACTGCTTCTACGTAGGGAGTTTCCACTGAGCAGTCAAAGCTGCAACTCAACGACCCTCTTCCATTGGCCATTGATTTATTGCTCCCTTGCCTTTTACGCTCTTAATTTCTCGCTCTGCTTGCCAGAGAAGGGAGTCGTGTTCCAAGATGATCTAAACAAGTAAGAATTAAATCAAAGATATTGATCGAATTTCCCAGTTTAGTGAGTCACAACTAAAATTATTGACTGTTTTTGCACTTGTCATGAAGTAAAAGTAGAACATGGAATAATAGGGCTGGAAAGGACCTTGGAGGTCTTCTTGTCCAGCCCCCTGCTCAAGCAGGAGACCCTACACCATTCCAGACAACAGGTTATCCAACCTCTTCTTAAACACCTCCAGTGATGGAGCACCCACAACTTCTGGAGGAAATGCCGTTCCACTGATTAATTGTTCTCCCTGTCAGGAAATTTCTTCTCAATTCTAGGTTGGATCTCTCTTTAATGATCTTTCACCCGTTATTTCTTCTCCTGTCCCCAGGGGCTTTGGAGAAGAAGTCAGCCTCCTCTTCTCTATGACCAGCCCCTCCAGTATTGAAAGACAACTTATCACGTCAATCTTCTTGCCAGGCCTGCAACTATATTCCTTTTAGAATTTTGGTCTGCCACATTTTCTCTTATTTCATTATGCTGTTTAATTAGTATAGTTGATGGGAGGGGGGAATAGACAGGAGTAGGATTGTGGAATGTATTGTTATCATTCTTTTCTAGAAGCCAAGGTCAGCTTTTGTCTCCGCACTTTTACACCTGACCGGAAGCAGCTGGGTGGAGATGCCAGCATGGAAGAAGATTGGAGCATGTGATGGATTGTGGGTGTGGGGACAAGTTCATGAACTTTTAACTGGGTGGAATTCTGATGTCATTTCCAGAATTGGGATTAACACAGATGTGCTAAGATGTCTGCTTTATTAAATTGGAACTTTAAGGATCGTTTTGCCTTGGACTCTGATTTAATTCTACATGATACTTGGAATGCTGGCATTTCTCTTCATTAGGCTGAACATACCTACTTCATTCAATTGTTCACCATATGGTTTAACCTCCAGATCTCTTATCATCTTTGTTGCTGTTCTCTGCACTCTTTCTAGGGTCTCAATACCTTTTTCGTTTCGTAATTGATGAATGAATTTTCTCCTGCAAACTCACCTCTGCTTTCGCTCCTCTTTATTCTCTATAGGAGGGGCCATTTACCATCTACCTGTGCCTTTACTTCCAAGTTGGCCCTTGTTCCTTAGCTGTTCACTTCTCCTGGCAGCTCTGCGCATGCACACATCAGGAACAAGCTCCAGCTCAGTGGTGAAATTCAATTTTTTTTACTAATGGTTCTGTGGGCGTGGCTTGGTGGACATGGGGTAGCTTGGTGGCCGTGGCTTGGTGGGCATGACAGGGGAAGGATACTGCGAAATCTCCATTCCCATCCCACTCTGGGACCTGCCAGAGGTGGCATTTGGCGGTTCTCCAAACTACTCAAAATTTTCGCTATCAGTTCTCCAGAACCTGTTAGAACCTGCTGGATTTCACCCCTGCTCCAGCTGTTCTTTTGCCTGATATCTGACTCTGAAGGCAGCTAATATCTGCCTGATATCTGATATCTGACTCTGAAGGCAGCTAATAACTGTCAGATGGCCCTGGCCCAGTAGTGGGATTCCAAATTTTTTTACTATCAGTTCTGTGGGCATGGCTTGGTGGGCATGGCAGCAGAAGGATATTGTAAAATCTCCATTCCTCCCCACTCCAGGGGAAGGATATTGTAAAATCTCCATTCCATCCCCACTCCAGGGGAAGGATACTGTAAAATCTTCATTCCATCCCCACTCCAGAAGAAGGATACTGCAAAATCCCCATTCCCTCCCCACTCCTGGAGGAAGATTACTGCAAAATCCCCATTCCCTCCCCACTCCAGGGGAAGGATACTGTAAAATCTTCATTCCATCCCCACTCCAGAGAAAGGTTACTGCAAAATCTCCATTCCCTCGCCACTCCAGGAGAAGGATACTACACAATCTCCATTCCCTCCCTACTCCAGGGGAAGGATACTGTAACATCTCAATTCCCTCCCCACTCCAGGGGAAGGATACTGTAAAATCTCCATTCCATCCCCATTCCAGGGGAAGGATACTGCAAAATCCCCATTTCCTTCCAATCAGCTGGGACTTGGGAAGCAGAGAATAGATGGGGGCCAGGCCAATCAGAGGTGGTATTTACCGGTTCTCTGAATTACTCAAAATTTTTGCTACCGGTTCTCCAGAACTGGTCAGAACTTGCTGAATGCCACCTCTGCCCTGGCCCCATCTCTGTCTCCAACACAGAGCCCTCATCAGAGCCTTCGCCAGATTCCAGGACTGGCCCATGTTCCTCCCCAACCTCCTCACTGTCTGAGTCTGCCGCCAGCTTCACTAGCCATTGGCAGGCCACAACATGTGGCCTCAGATTAGCACCCCATTTACTGAGCCTTGGCGGTGACTTAACATCAACTGGAAGAGCTTAATGGGCAACTGTCTTGGGCAAGAGAAACAAGAGCCTCATGCTTACCATCCAGTCACCATCAATTGCCCAACATCTCTTGGTCTTCTTGGGAAACTCCACTTGGGAGCCAAGGCTGTTTAACTCTTGGAGAATGAGTCAGTTTTTATCTAGGCTTTCTCCTCCGGGACACTAACCCGGTTACCACAGTGGCAAAGTTCTGTGCTGCTGCAATGTCCATAAGAAAAGAATTGGCTACAGAAGTATAGTACCATCTTGTACCAATTAACTGGACATACCTCTAACAATCTTTGGACCATTATGTTATTATCCACTTTTAATGTCAATACTTTTTAATTATATTTTAATGTTAGCATTTTTTTAACATAGTGTAAAAACTAATGTGTATTGCTGGTCTTTGACCGTAATAAAGATTTTTTTTTTTACTTACTTGGAGAATGAGAATACAAAAGCAATAAAAAGGAAAGCTTTGCTCAAGAGTTTAAGAGCCCCGGGGAAACAAGCTAACTTGCCAACTCTCGAGTAAGATATACAAGCAAACGAATGCTGGAGGCGAAATATGCAAAACAAATAATTTGCTGCTTGTAGGATCTTGATCGAGCGCATGCATTCCTCGTTTCCTACCGTTGTGATTTGCGTTCATACAGTCAGTGAAAACTAAAAGTGGTTGCAGCTAATTACAAATAATGATTGATGTTTTTTTTTTTAAAGGATCAAATCTACCCCAATATAATTAGTCCTTAGCTTACAACAAGTTTCCTTAGTGACCTGTTCGAATGTTACAGCAGCACTTTAAAAAAGTGACTTAGGGGCATTTTTCACACTTATGACCATCCCCCACTGTCACAGGATTTACATTCATGACCCGTCAAAACCGCGGTCCACAAAAGCGCGCTCGAAGAAAGCGCGCACTTGACGTCATCACAGCGCGACGAAAAAAATTAAAAATTGAAATAAAATTAAAATTAAAGCAAGCCGATTCACATAAAGGTAAGGGTTAGGTTTAGGGTTAGGGTTAGGGTTAGGTTAAGGGTTAGGGTTAGGTTTAGAGCGTTAGGGTTACGTTTAGCGTTAGGTTAAGGGTTAGCGTTAGGTTTAGCGTTAGGTTAAGGGTTAGGTTTAGGGTTAGATTTAGGGTTAGGTTAAGGGTTAGGTTTAGGGTTAGGTTTGGGGGGGTTAGGGTAAGGTTTTCGCTTTATTTTTGCATTTATCGATCACAGCGCGATGTTTTCGTCGCACTGTGATGACGTCACATACGCGCTTTCGTCGAGCGCGCTTTTGTCGGCCGCGGTTTTGTGGTGGAACCTTTACATTCAGATGCTTGACAACTGAGTCACATTTATGGCAGCTGCAGTGTCCCGTGGTCACATGATTTCCTTTTGCGACCTTCTGACAGGTAAAAGTCAAGGGGAAACCAGGTTCACTTAACAACCAGGTTGCTCGTTTAGCAACTGCAGCGATCCACTTAACAAATGTGGCGAGAAAAGTCGTAAAATGGGGCAAAACCCAGTTAACGGACTTAACAACCCTTAATCGCTTAACAACATAAATGTTGGGCGGCCTTTGTGGTCGTTAGTTGAGGTTGACTTTGTATAACTTGGTAGAGAGACTCCAAGAAATTGAAGAATTATGAATGAATGTCGGTGGTGTTTTAAGACAATGTTACCCAGACACAGATTAAGTTATCTGAAGATTCGTTTATAGGGTCAGTTAATTATCGTCTCTTCCAAAGTTCTGTAGATCTTCTCTGTTGCTTCAAGATGGGGAAAAAAGTCTATGCACAGGAATCTTCTCAACTCACATGTCCTTGAACTTTGATAAGGGTCAGCAGAAGAGCAATAGCAGTTAGACCTATATACCGCTTCATAGGGCTTTCAGCCCTCTCTAAGGGTTTACAGAGTCAGCATATTGCCCCCACAGTCTGGGTCCTCATTTCACCCACCTCGGAAGGATGGAAGGCTGAGTCAATCTTGAGCTGGTGAGATTAGAACCGCCAAACTGCAGCTAACAGTCAGCTGAAGTGGCTGCAGTACTGCACTCTAACCACTGTGCCACCTCAAGGAAGGTTGGATTATATCACTATCTATTGGATTATACAATGGCGGAAACCATGTTAGCAAGGAGTAGGAACTTTGGTTACAGCCAGGGGTGGGTTCATGCCAGTTCTAACCTCTTCTATAGAAGAGGTTCCACAAATCTACAGTGCCGTTTAGAAACGGTTCCATCTCCTTCCCCCCGCCCATCCGCACATCATCAAGATGAAGAGCGAGAGGAGGAATTCTGGGAGTTGAAGTCCACAAGTCTTAAAGCTGTCAAGTTTGAACACCCCTGTAGTATTTTTTTTCTAAAGGGTTAGGGGTCCAAGGGTCTTGTAACTTGACAGCTTTAAGACTTGCGTGCTTCAAATGCCAGAGTTTCTGAGCCAACATTTTGGTTGCTAAGCAAGAGCGTTGTTAAGTGAGTTTCACCACATTTTACAAGTTGGCCACACCCACCCAGTCACGTGACTGCCCAGCTACTCCCACCCGGTCACATGGACAGCAAGGCACTCCCACAAAGCAGGCCACACCTACAGAAGAGGTTCTAAAGAAATTTGAAACCCACCACTGGTTACAGCATAGACAATTGGCAAGACCTATGGGAAAGAAACAGAAAGCTAACTTTACCCACCTTGTATAAGGAAAACGTATACAAGATGTTCTATAGGTGGCACATCCCACCTGCAAGATTAGCTAAAATTAACAAAAACTTATCGCCACGAGGTTGGAAATGTAATGCTGCAGTAGGGACCTTCTACCCTATGTGGTGGGAGCGCACAAAAGCCAGGGCTTTTTGGCACCAGATAAGAAAGTATTTGGAAGAGATGCTAAATCAAAGGATGGAGTTGAGGCCAGAATTATTTTTATTAGGGATCACAAAAGAAAAATATGGCAAAGGTGGACTATATTTAATGCTGCATATTTTAACAGCAGCAAGATTGGTTTTTGCACAAAAATGGAAAGAAATAAGGCGACTTCCTCGGAACAAGAAATAATAAATATGATACTGATGTATGCAGAAATAGACAGACTGACTTTGGAGCTCAAAGACAAGGGTGAGACAGAATATCACGAAATCTGGGACAAATAGTACCGATGGTTAGAAATGAGAGGGAAAGAACGGAACATTCACAGCCCAACATTTTTTTTCTTCCTCATTGTTTAGTCTCAAAGCAGCATCTTCTCGTTACAAAATTCAGGGATCTATTACAATACCCACGTTCACTTTTAGTTCCCATTGTTAACAACTGCTATCTAACTTTCCCTGTTTTAAGACCCTGCTGTTCTCTTTGTCCCCCACATATACCATAGGTTCCAGCTAAGATAATGTTCCGTTTCTCCTTTGTCCCTCAGCCAACCCGTCATTCTGTCCATTTCTGCACATTCATAATTTTTTTTAATTATGGCATCTTCCGATGGTATGGTAGTAGATTTCCAAAATTGCGCATAGGTTATTCTTGCGGCCACAATTATATGTAGGCTCAAATGCCATATAGATTTACTCATGTTTTCTGGTTTTATGCTTAGTAAAAAAAAAGTCTCGGGTTTCCATTCCATGCTTGCCCTGGTAATCTCTTTTAGCCATTTTTGAATCCTTCTCCAGTATTTCGTGACCTCAGTACAGGACCACCAAATATGGTAGAATGTGCCATCCCTTCTTCCACATTTCCAACACAGTGGGGATAACCCAGGAAACATTTTGACTAACCTCGTTGGGGGAAAGTGCCATCTATAAACCATCTTGTGTGTGTGTGTGTGTGTGTGTGTGTGTATATATATATATATATATATTAAACGCTGTAGATATCGTAAGTTTAATAGTCTTACTCCATAGATCCCACCATTTACCAATTTCAATCTCATAGCCAAAATTTGCTATTAGAAGGCTTTTATCCATCTCTTCTTTAGCATTAGCAGATATGTATTTGGTTAGTAATTACATAAAATAAAGGCTCAACGGACAGGTAATCTGACTAACTGCACTTAGCTATGTAATGGATATAAAATGTAACCATTGTAAGATCCAATTACTATATGGAAACGTTTATGCCAGAAATGTCGCACTATGTCCAATGTTTTTAATGTTTATCTAATAAAAAACTTTTTTTTTAAAAAAAAAAAAGAAAGAAATCAAGACTTTACTTTACTTTTGACTATGTCGGGATTCTAGGCTGATCCTCCTTTTAACTCCGCCCTCTAGGTTCTGCCAGTTCTTCTCCTTCACTTGGGCAAGTTCTTGTGAAGTTTGGACACTTTCATATGACAGCATATGAGAACTTCAGGATGACATCACCACATTTTTTTGTCAAGATTTGACACCTCATGACCTTGAGAGAATTTGGCCCTTTATTTCACTTCCATTTGACACCTGAAAAAGACCGCAACACTGATTTATATGCATGCTTGTAATAAATCAATATGCTGGCTGAAGATTTAATTCTGCTCGGTTTTTGAGCTCTAAATAACGTGTGATATGTCTATTTGGCAGAGTTGACAGGAATCTACCTTCCCTAAGAAGGTAACTGAGAAAGCCACAGGACGATTGTGGCTACCAAGAAGAACAAATAGAGAAAACATTTTGCACCTCAAACTGTTTTCAGGCCAGAGGGGAAAAAAAAAAACAATTATCTTAACACTTTAATGTCCACATCCCAAAGGTGCTTTTTGAGTTTGTGAACTATGCTTAGGTTCAGGTGGCACAGTTTACATAAGAGAAAAGTTTTTTTTATGTATTCAGCTTTTTTCCATCTATTTTCCTTCTCCTGTTCCTTCTCTTGTTCTCCCTCTCTCCGTTTCTTCCCTTCTTCCCTCCCTCCCCCTTTTAAATTAATCTTTACCAAACTTTCTTTCCTTTCCTTTCTCATTGGTTCATATAGTAAGGTAAAGGTAAAGGTTCCCCTCGTGCTAGTCATTCCCGACTCTAGGGGGCGGTGCTCATCTCCGTTTCAAAGCTGAAGAGCCAGCGCTGTCCGAAGACGTCTCCGTGGTCATGTGGCGTATATAATACTAACCAGGGGTGGGTTTCTCGCCCCGTTCCAACCGGTTCGGTTGGAACGAGGCCGGCGGCGTCCTCGCGCACGCGTGCGGCGTCCTCGCGCACACACGTGGCACATGCGTGCACGCACGTGGCGTGCGCATGCGTACTAGCGTCTGCACGATGCTCCAGCTGCTCCTGGAGGATCGCGCAGGCGCTGTATGCATTCTGCGCATGCGTGGAAGCCCAGAATTCGTAAAAACCGGGTAAGGAGCAGGCGCGGGTGTGCGGGCGCGTGCGGGCGCGGGGGGGGGGGGCTTCACCGTTCCCGGAAGTTACTTACTTCCGGGTTCGGCGACCAACCGGATCGCAGGGACCGGTGTGAACCGGTTGAAACCCACCCCTGATACTAACAGTAAAAAATATTGGCAATTTGTGCTGCAGATAAAATGGGATTGGGGTTTAGAACAGAAGTGAAATCAATTTACCTTCGCTACTGGTTCGCAAATGTGACCAGGAACCGGACCTTCTGCGCATGCGCAGAGAGTAAAAAACGGGATGTGATGACATCCGCGCAGGTGGGTGGAGCCTCTCACCACCACCGCTACCAATTCACCAGAACTGGTTTGCAGGTTTTAATTTTGACAGCGTCATTATAATATCATTTATATTATTTTACTTTGAATCCCTGAGGGATTTTTTTTTAAATGCAATCCAGATGTTGCTCCCTCTTTTTGGTATGATATCAAATAGCAATGTCCTTTATAACCTGCAGACAGAAGTTCTGGAATCTTCTGTCAAGCATGGACTAGCTGTCACCACGTTTAAAGGGATAGGAAATCAACCAGGAGGATTTTTTTCCCCTTGCAAACAATTTAAATTTGTGTTAAAGTGGGATAGCTGTTCCAGAAAACCTGGGTGGGCAGGATTTATGTAAGCGATGATTTTAAACAGGCCAGAAAAGCTGCTTTAATTAGATTATCTAAACTGACTATTAAACCCCCAAATACCTGGTTGAAGAACAGCCCTTGTTCTGTAATTTGTATTTGGGATTATATAATCATTGTTTAGGATTCTTAAATATATGAATCCAACCACAGATTCTTCAGTATAAATAAATATTATGTTCAGTCAACTTTATCGGAGGTACCAATGAATGTTGCTAGTTTCTTTCCAAGACCTGTTTAATTTATACATATTTTAATCTTGTATTTTATATTCTAAATTTTATGTTGTACAGTGTGCCTTATTTTAATTGTGATGTTGCTGATGTATACAAACAATAATTGAAGATGTCCTGATTCATATTTTGCCTCCTTAGATCATTAGTACTTCAAATACATCAGATACATCATATTTTGATAATTGATGAAAATCCTTCTTTGTGGGATTATATTATATAAATATATATATATTAGTGTCACAACCCCTGGTAAGCCCCAATTATGGGAGGAAGCTAACTTCTTCCATCATCTGTCAATCGGCTCGTCACAAGAGTCCATCACGACAGAAACCCAATATTTTTACTGTTGCCTTTGTTATATTTGTGTTTTATTTGTGCTGATAAATAAATAAAGGGAGACTAGTATAGATTTATTTCAGGGGTTGTGACACTAAATATATACCTTCTTCCCTGGCTTCAGCTGATAAGGAGGAGATCTGTGGCTCAATGGCTAAGACGTTTGCCTAAAATGCAATACAGCACAGGTTCAAATCCCAGTAAGGGTATGGCCAAATATGGGAGGAAGATCACTACTTCCATTCTCTGTCCTTCGGCTCGTCACAAGAGACCATCCAGGCAGAAACCCAATATTTTTACTGTTGCCTTTTTGTTACATTTTGTTGTATTTGTGCTGATAAATAAATAAAGGGAGACTAGTATAGATCTATTTCAAGCTATTTAGCTCTCATCAGCTAGCCATACCCTTACTGGGATTTGAACCTATACTTATACTTATACTTATATATATTTCTCTCCTTCACACACAGGAATTGTTTTTGGCTCAATTATTTGCTAATTTCTCATTGTCTGAAATTAAAGCATGTGAATAATTGTGCTAGTTCCTGAAGCATTACATTCATACCTTGAATTTATCCTTGTTGAAAGATTTTTGTGAAAGAAATAGAACCGTAAATGTTACAAATGAGATAATGGGAAACTGTATTTATGTCAAAGACCAGGAAATAGTAGAGAATGTTTTTTTTCTTCAGATTAATGGAGTCAGTAACACCACTGATGCTAGTAAAACATTTGTTTGAAGTTGTATTATCACTTAAGCTTTGTACGAAAGAGATAGCAACTAGATACAGAAAAGGTTTTAGGGGGAAAAGTTAAATAATAAATATTAATCCCTCGTCTCTCTCAATTGATTGATGTAGATTTTTGGTCTCTGCTAAATATGAACTGAGCCAACATTACGAAAGAATTCATGTATATATCCCCACTCAACATACCTCCAGCATTCTTATATATTTATCCATCAACACATTAAACTAAGGAATGCCACACATCCTTGTTAAGCTATTCGCTAATTCATTTCACTGATTCTCATACATGCTTTGCTTTTATCATATAGTATTTATAGGGGGAAATTGTCCCCACCAAATATAATTTCTAATGTTGGATTTTCCCCCTTACCAGAGAGAGCCCCCTTGTGGAGTACTGTGAAGCCATTGCCACGGCAACACCACTGCACTGTACAGTAGAAGCCATTTTAAGGCAATACAGTAGAATCCGTTTAATGGCACAACACTCCAAAGGGTGCTAGGGGTGATTTACCCCAACGATACTTGTTTCCAGAGAGTAAGTCATCTGTGTATCAAGTATAGGTCTGGCAAAGGTTTTGTATACCCTAGTTGTTGGAATAAATGTCCTTCTGAGTTCAGCTCCAAGAGGGGAAAAAGATACTGGAAACATGGAGGCTGCTTGGAAAGATGGTTTAAGGGTGGACAGGACCACATGGCTTGAGTTCCTGAACAGAAAAGGGGGATCACATGCTTCCAGATGTTGGGTGAAGAAGAAGAGAGAGAGAAGAAGGGGCTTGCTGGGTTTTTATACTCTGTTCAGCCCCACCTCTCTGTTTCCTGTTCCTGTGTAAGAAATGTATTCTGATTGGTTGTCAGACTCCCGTGGGGCCATGCAAGGCCAACTCTCTAGGCTGTGTTTTGAGTCCAAGTTTGATTGAGTTTCCAGGTGCCACGTGGTGCATTTCTGAAGAGGGCTAATCCTACCTTTGTTATGTAAAGTAGACTAGCTCAGGCTTTAATGGCTCATTGACAAAGCGGGGCGGGGCAGGAAGCTGCAGGGAGCTACTCTGTCTTTAAAAACATGTGTCTCCCTTTTCACATCCAGGGAAATATAATATCCTGCCTTCTTAATATTTCCCAGGATATTTCCGTTTTCTAGCAGAGGAGTGGGTTTTAATTTCCCACGCTAGTTAGCAAGCACAGCATTACCAGAGAGAAAAATATATATGCACAATGTCTGGCTTTTCTTTTGCCTAAGGAAAGAGTAAGAGTATTTTTCTAGTTGTTGGGCTCTAAACTCAGACTAAACACTAATAAGTATGTTATTCATATATTTCTTCAGGAGAGAAAGCTGAATTTCTAGTCCAAAATACATTCTCAATCTTCTTACCAAAGTGTATCTTGAATTAGTGAGAAGAGAGAATCAGACCTCCCATTCCCCCCCTCCCCCACTTTCGACCTTGTTTTTAGCCATGGCCAGGCTGATGCTGCCCCCTGTTGGTGAGACCTTTCACACTTCACCGTATTCACTTGTACAACAACTAGATTAGGGGGAAATCTGTGATTTAGACTAAATCATAATTCAGCCACCCATTTGCTGAGTTATAAGGGAATAACAGAGTCGGAAGGGACCTTGGAGGTCATCTAGTCCAACCCCCCCCCCCCCCCGCCCAAGCAGGAGACCCTACACCATTTTTGACAGATGGCAGTGTTGGAAGGAATGCCCATCTGGGTTCAGTTCCAAGTGGGGAGAAAGATACTGGAAACAAGGATGGCTGTTTGGAAAGATGGTTTAATGATGGATCGCATGGTTTGAGGTCCTGGGCAAAAAAGGGAAGAGATGCTAAGGATCCCTGGGTTTCATGCCCTTTGTCGGGCTTTGAATTTGAGTCCCAGGCTTGGTTGAGCCTTGCTGGGTGATGTAATCTTCCCAGGTGCCATGTGGTGAGATGGGTAGAGGGCTAATCCTACCATGTCCTGAGGGCCATGTCTTAATCCCATCACCCTGGACCTGAAGGGAGAGGCAGAAAGCTGCAAACTTTGTCTTTAAAAACATGTTTCTCCTTTCTCATCCAGGGAAACCAGTGGTAGTATTCAAATAATTTAACAACCGGTTCTCTGTCCCAATGACCAGCTGGGTAGGCATGGCTCGGTGGTCATGTGACTGAATGGGCATGGCAACTTGACATCACTCACGTCGACGGGCGCTTCGTCTTAGCTGTTGCAGTGTAATAAGGGTTAACCGGAGAGGCAGTTTCTGTAAGCAGGGCAATAAAGATGAGGCTAGAAACAACACCAGAATGTTTCCTTCCTACCTTCCTTACAGGATTAGCCCTGTAAAAATGGAAAAAAACAAAAGGAGATTTCTTCCAACAACCAATTCTCTGAACTGCTTAGAAAGTTACTAACCGGTTCTCCCGAATAGGTGCGAACCGGCTGAATCCCACCACTGAGGGAAACATAATGTGCTGCCTTTCTAATATTTCCAAGAATATTTCATTTTTCTAGGAGAGGGGTGGGTGCTAACTTCCTACAATCGGTTGTGAAAACCTGAATTTGAAATCCTGCCTCTAAAGAGCAAAGAGCCTTTTGTGGCTCAGTTAAGAATGATCTGATCACGATAAGGAATTTACTAGGTGTCTCCTTAAACAATAAAACTTAAACGCTGTGAGTGAGCTATCCCCAACAAACCACGGCACCAAAAAAATATTCACATGACCTCCTTCATAAATGTTTTTAATTGGGGTTTCCATAAAATGTACAGGGTGGCCAGAAAAGAGGGGGACAGTGTGGGGGGGGGGGATGAGATTTTACAGAGAGTATTTCACTCATCTTTCATTTACTCCGAGGATCTGTTGCTGCCTGCCTGGTTATTGGTGGCAACAAGAATTGCATTATTCAAGTTGTAAAATTCCTCCGGAAACTCCTGAGGCTGAAAAGACACAAGAAAAGTGTTTCAGAAGAAAGACTAAGAGGAAGGTCACATGCCTGAGGGTTGTGAGTGTGCAGACATCTCGTGGGAACAACTGTCACTCCTAGCTGAACATATTCATTGAATCATAATACGGGAAGGGATTGTATAAATACATTGTTGGAATGTATTTTTATACAGCAACCAGTTACATTCAGCTAGTAGATAGCAGTATTTACAAGTTTGGACCTATGGTATATACTCTATGTTCTTAAGCAGAGTTTCCTGTTGCCTGGTACAGTTAAGCAGTTAAGCAGTAAAGCACATGGTGACTGTACTCTTTGTTTGATCAGTGGTGCTATATCTAAACAGAATTTCTAACAGATCATCTAGTCCAAGGGTGGGTTCCTGTACCGGTTGGTACGGGTGTGCTGCCTGTACACTTCTGACAGCAAAATGGAGGCTGGGGCTGACACAAGCGGCCACAGAAGAAGTGGGCCAGCAAGGCAAGACAGGGCTGTTTTTGCCCTCCCAAGCCCTCAACAGGCCTCCCACAACCCTCTGTGTGCCCCTTCCCCCCCACACAAAAAATGTGTGTTTTTTTCCCTCGTTTTTTTTCCCTCCCCATCCCTCAGGAGTACTCAACAGGCCTCTCAAACTCTCTGCATGCCCGTTTTTCACAAAAAAACATGGCATGCTAAGGGTTTGGGAGGCATGCGGAGTGCTCCTTGGGGTAGAGAGGACAAAAACTTTTTTTTAATTTACATCTTCAAAATCTTGGTGCGTCTTATACTCTTTTTTATAGTCCAAAAAATATGGTATGTCTTCATCTGTACTGAATTTGACATCGGATCTCTTAGAGAGTCTATCTGGGCATTCTTTTCTAGTTTTTTCCACATTATTTTTTATTTTATTTTAGCTTGCTCAACAGCCCTCCGCTTCTCTTATCCTCTTTGGCGTCTCCCAGCCCTAATTCGGGGGTTTTACTACATCGGAGCATTCTGGATTAAAATTAAACTTCTTAAGGGGATTAAACAATAATTTCGCTGCTTGGCATTTGAAAACATGATGGACATAGCCAGTATATTCTCTTGTCATTTATCTCAACGTGGAGATTTGAAAGGGTCAGTTTCAGAGTCTTATGGCTTGACCTAAATCACTTGTTCTTTCTTGGTGACAGATATAACACCTTGTAAGCCAGAGAGAGGGACGCTGGTGGCTCAGTGGCTAAGACGCTGAGCTTGTCGATCAGAAAGGTCGGCAGTTCTGTGGTTCGAATCCCTAGCACCACATAACGGAGTGAACTCCCATTACTTTTCTCAGCTTCTGCCAACCTAGCAGTTCGAAAGCACCTCAGCTGGATTTGTACCGAAGGCAGAACGGAATTCACCTTCTCCTGGTTTGTGGCCTTATACCAGGGGACAGCAACCTGTGGCTCTGGAGCTGCATGTGGCTCTGGAGCTGCATGTGGCTCTTTCATCCCTCTGCTGTGGCTCCCTGTCGCCGGTCGGCTCCACAATTGATAGGGCTTTCGGTTAGGGAATGGATGCCGCACTAGGAGGAGACTCTATGGTCTCATTGATTCTTGTTTCTTTCCTCCATCCACCTATACCATTTATCCCATATCTGGTAGAATTCTGATTCTTCTTTTCCCTAGATTTCTTTAGTTAGTTTGTCCATTTCAGCACATCCATAACCTTTCTTATTATTTCATCTTCGCTTGGAATTAATTTGTTTTTCCATTTCTGGGCAAAGGCAATCCTTGCCGCCGTAATTATATGTAGTATTAAATACTGCAGTACTATCCTTTCTTTTTTTAAACTACGCGCTGAGTGGAAATACGGGTAGTCCTTGACTTCCAACAGTTCATTCAGTGACCGTTTAAAAAGTCACAATAGCATTGAAAATTGACTTGCGGCCGTTTTTCATGCTTAAAGACCATTGCAGCAGCAAACCCACCCACCCCCATGGCCATGGGATTAAAATTCAGATGCTTGGGAACTGACTCACGTGGATGACCGTTGCCGTGTCGTGAGGTGATCATCTTTTGCGATCTTCTGACCAGCAGTGATGATGGGAAAACTAGATTCACTTAACAACGATGTTAGTCATTTAGCAACTGCAATGATTCACTTAACAACAGTGGCAAGGGAAGTGGCAAAACGGGGCAAAATTCTCTTAACCAATGCCTCAATCAGCAACAAAAATGGTGGTCTTAATTTGAGAACTATCTGTAAAGAGGCCACAGGATATCCCTAAGTCAGGGGACAGCAATCTGCAGCTCCGGAGCCGCATGTGGCTCTTTCATCCCTCTGCTGCGGCTCCCTGTCGCCGGTCGGCTCCACAATTGATAGGGCTTTCGGTTAGGACAGGTGGAGGAAGAAGGACGCTGCGCTAGGAGGAGACTCTATGGTGCGGGAACCGGACTTCCAGCCAGTAAAAGAAAAAAGGATGCCGCACTAGGAGGAGACTCTATGGTGAGGGAACCGATTTCTGGTCAGCTCCAGAATTGAGTGGGGGGCTTCCAGTTAGGTCCTTTGTGGCTCTTTGAGTGTTTAAGGTTGCTGACCCCTGCTTTATATCCTCATCCCTGCACCAAAGTGGCTCTCAAAGCATTCATTTTTCATGCCCCCAAATGTGGTGGCGTATTTTAAATATTTTATCCGCTTTTGGCAGAATGAAACTTCAAGGTTTGTTGGGAAAAAAATAAAAGCAAAATAACGAGAATAAGAGAAATTGGAGTGTTGGTTGCCTCTTCGGTAAACAAAGTGGGCCAGCTTGTTTCCTCCTCCCTCTGGCCATGACCTTCTTTCCAAAGAGAGGAGGAGGAGGGGGGTGGAGATTACAATCTGTCCATGATTGTTGGGCTCCCAGCAGGGGGTTGAGGCCAGAACAGGCATCCCTGCTGTAAAAATAACTCATTGTGAATGGGCAGATTGCTTCCAACAAAGATGGGAAAGAGGGGATTGATCTCTCTGGGCCCTGGACAAGGCCAGGCTGCTCTCCTACTTGGAGATCTGATGCTTAGATCCCCAAGGGGTCATTGATCTGGTGTAAAACTCTTCTTTCCTGCCTTTAGATGGGTCCAGGGGTGGGTTCCTGCCAGTTCTAAGCTCTTCTATAGAAGAGGTTCCACAAATCTACAGTGCCGTTTAGAACCGGTTCCAGTTCCCTCCCCCTGCCCGTCCGCACTGCGCACCCCACCCACCGCTCACTGATTGGCTGGTTCACCAATCGCCCCGCCCACCTCTAAGAGTCCTATGTAAACCTTAAAGTCTTAAAGCTGTCAGGTTTGAACACCGGGGGTGGCGCGCATAGCATTATGGATGCGCGCCCAACCCCCCTGCACTCCCCCCGCTTTTGGCACGCAATCCGAAAAAGGTTAACCATCACTGGTATAGGGTTTCCTGCTTGAGCAGGAGGCTGGACTATAAGACCTCCAAGGTGCCTTCCAACTCTATTCTCCTCCGCCTCCTCCTCCTCCGCCTCCTCCTCCTCCGCCTCCTCCTCCTCCTCCTCCTCCTCCTCTTCTTCAACTATTTGCTAAGATCCAGTGTAGCAGGAGGGAAAAGAAAGTGCAAAATTCAAATACACCAGCAGGTGGCAGAAGATGCTTGCTGAAAACATTTCTATCCTATGCGGAGGATTTTTAAGTACATAAAGGAATGGAAGGTGTAAAACTGTCACTCACGGGGATGAAAGGAGGAAGAGTGATTTATTGAAGAGGAGGTGGGGGGGAAAACAGCAAAGAAAGAAAAGAAAGACTTCACAGTGGGTGTAATTGAAAAAGCGAAGAAACAAATAAGTCTTGTCTTTGGACAATTTATTTCCCAAAGGACCTGAACTCAAGACAAGAAACAATGGATGGAAACTAATCAAGGGGAGAAACAGCCTGGAATTAAGGAGAAACTTCCTAACACTGAGGACAATTAACCAGTGGAACAGCTTGGCTTCAGAAGTTGGGGGTACTTCATCATGGGAGGTTATTAAGAAGAGACTGGACAGTTACTTGTCTGAAGTGGTATAGGGTCTCCTGCCTGAGCAGGGGGCTGGACTAGAAGACCTCCAAGGTCCCTCCAAGCTCTATTCTGATTCGGAGTAAAAGGGAAAAGGGAAAGTACAAAGGAATGGATTAAATTGGTTTGTTATCTGAAGTCATGATGGATGACGTTGTTTTATGACTTAGTGTGTTGCGATTTGTTCAACACACCACAATAACCACAAGGTGTGCATAACCTGGCAATGTGGTCTTGCTCCCATAATACAGAGAAGCGATGAATTTGACCCACACAGTTCTGTTGTACAACAGGATCCATTTTCCAGAAAAGGACATCAATGCAAGCTTAGACCACTGAGTGATCCCAACTTTGAGATGGAAGTGGTGTTTCTTCTCTCTTGCTTGGTGGTCCTAGATGTAAAGAAGTCTTCCTGGAACTGAAGAAGACTTCCTTGATCCAAAGAAGACTTCCTGGATCTGAAGTCTTCCTCAATCTGAAGAAGACTTCCTGGATCTGAAGAAGACTTCCTGGATCTAAAGAAATCAGCCTGGATCTAAATAAGTCTTCCTGGATCTAAAGAAATCAGCCTGGATCTGAAGAAGTCTTCCTGGATCTAAATAAATCTAAATCTAAATCTAAATAAGTCTGGATCTGAAGAAGTCTTCCTGGATCTAAAGAAATCAGCCTGGATCTGAAGAAGACTTCCTGGATCTAAATAAATCAGCCTGGATCTGAAGAAGTCTTCCTGGATCTAAATAAGTCTTCCTGGATCTAAAGAAATCAGCCTGGATCTGAAGAAGTCTTCCTGGATCTAAATAAGTCTTCCTGGATCTAAAGAAATCAGCCTGGATCTGAAGAAGTCTTCCTGGATCTAAAGAAATCAGCCTGGTTCCAAAGAAGTCTTCCTGGATCTAAAGAAATCAGCCTGGATCTGAAGAAGACTTCCTGGATCTAAAGAAATCAGCCTAGATCTAAAGAAGTCCATCTGGATCTGGTGGGTGGACAAGTGCCAAAACACCACCCATCTCCAGCCCCAGATACCCACTTCCGTGAGCTAACTATGTGATTTTTAGCAGCCCCGGTTCCTGTGACCCATATCGAGCTCCCTCCAATCCTATGGAATAGGATCGGAACCAGTAAACAATCTGAAAAACCTCCGCTGCTCCTTCTCCAACCCACAAGCCATCTGCCTCCTTTTTGATACGCGCCTGTTCTGTTGGAATCACAGAGCCCGGGGGGGGGGGGGGATTACTGAGTTATGTTCTTAACTGGACAAAGACAATGCAATTTAAAACGCATGAATAATTGATGGCTTCTCCTCTAAAAATACCTCTGAAAAATGATACAGCCCACTCTGGAAAGATTCCTCGGACAGGAAAAGGCCAACTTCTATAGGTAACTTTCCGCAACTACTTTGATGGGAAGGAAATGGCCACGCTGGTAATTAGGCCAATGTTATTTTTTAAAAGGAAACAACATTTTTTAAAAAAAATCCTGCAGCATTTTTAAAATCGTATTCGGTCTTCTTACAGCAGATGCATAGGCTTCATGTTAGATTCCAAAGAGAACGACCATATATCAGCCATTTTATTACATCATTCAAGCAATTAAACCGGACTCCCGAGTTCATATCACTCTGATGGCTGTTTTAAAGACAGCGAAATAACAGAAATATTTCCAATCCTGGCTGGAACTAAAGAAATTCAGATCCTCTACCTCAATGTCTCTAGAAACCAGAGCTGATTATCCTTTACTTTTCTGTTTTATGGCTTCAGATCTTCTAACACAGTGGTTCCCAAACTTGGCAACTTTAAGACTTGTGGACTTCAACTCCCAGAATTCTCCAGCCACCAGCATAGCATCATCTCCTTTTAATGACCCCCATAATCCCTTGCAAGGTGAAGTCTGGGCAACTGAGTGGAACTAGCAGAGTGTGTTAATGGCCCGATGCCCTTCCTGTCACCAATGCAGAGTTTTGTTCAGTGTGCCCAGAGAGAGAAATATCTACCTCTACCTAGGATTGAACTCACAGCCTACTGATTGTGAGGCGAGAGCTCTACCTCTAGACCACTGTACCACTCCACCCAGCCACCAGCATATGGCCACCTTAATTTCTTGTATTACTCTCCCCCACCTTATTTTTCTCTCCAAAAATGAGACCACCTAACACAGGGTGGCCGGAAGGCAGCACCTGGTCATTAAAGGTAAAGGTTCCCCTGCACATATGTGCTAGTCAAGGGGTCAGCAACCTTAAACACTCAAAGAGCCACAAAGGTCCTAACCGGAAGCCCCCTGTTCAATTCTGGAGCCGACCGGAAGTCCGATTCCCCCACCGTAGAGTCTCCTCCTAGTGCGGCATCCTTTTTCCTCTATCTGCCCTAACCGAAAGCCCTATCAATTGTGGAGCCAACCGACAACAGGGAGCCGCAGCAGAGGGATGAAAGAGCCACATGTGGCTCCAGAGCTGCGGGTTTCTGACTCCTGTGCTAGTCATTCCTGACTCTAGGGGGCGGTGTTCATCCCCGTTTCAAAGCCGAAGAGCCAGCGCTGTCTGAAAACGTCTGCGTGGCCATGTGGCTGATATGACTAACCACCGCAGGTGGACGGAACGCTGTTACCTTCCCACCAAAGGTGGTCCCTATTTTTCTACTTGCATTTTTTACGTGCTTTTGAACTGCTCGGTTGGCAGAAGCTGGGACAAGTAGCAGGAGCTCACTCCATTACGCGGTGCGAGGGATTCGAACCGCCGAACTGCCGACCTTTCTGATCGACAAACTCAGCGTCTTAGCCACTGAGCCACCACGTCCCCTGGTCCTTACTTATTTCTAAAGTTTTAGAGTCTCCTGACAACTGTCCCAGACCCATCACTCAGCTCTGAGCGGCCCCTGATCTGTACAGTTTTCCTGTTTATTTTACGAATAAATATGTTAAGGATCCCGAAGAACAAGAACAGGGGAATTGGGGAAACTGCCTAGCCTAGGGAGAGAATCCACTCTTCCACCTGTGTCAATCTCTTGACAGCCGAGGGATGGTTCCTTGCTATTAAAGGGAAGACATGTGCTTTTAATTGATCGCAGAGAGAAATGGAGGCAGGAGGGAGATATTAATAGATCAGGACAGTCTTGGGCTGTTACAGAGACAGGAGTACTTTCAGATACTTGTTACACCGGACTGTGTCTTCCTCCAAGCAAGCTGATTGACCTTCTGGATTGAAAGTGCTAGCGCTGAATGCCAGGAGGGGGAGGGGGAAGAAAACACCCAGAACTTACAAATATGCCTGCAGATCAGGTCAACCTTTGGGAGTTTCAGGTAGAAGAAAAGGGCGAAGGAAGCCCCTTTTCTATTAGATAGATATGAGAGAGGGGGGTGAGAGGGAGGGAGGGAGGGGGAGAGAAACAGAGTGAAGCAGAGAGACAGAGAAACAGAGAGAGAAAAATGGGATAAATATGATAGTGATTGATAGATGGTAAGTAGGTATGATATGATATCAACAGAGAGATGAGAGATGCTAGAGATATATAGAAGATAGCTAATATATAATATATAAAAGATAGATGATAGATAGGTAGGTAGGTAGGTAGGTAGGTAGATGATAGATAGATAGATAGATAGATAGATAGATAGATAGATAGATAGATAGATAGATAATAGATAGATAGATAGATAGATAGATAGATAGATAGATAGATAGATGATAGATAGATAGATAGATAGATAGATAGATAGATAGATAGATGAGGGAGGAGAGAGAAAGATAAGATAAATAAGAGATAGAGACAGAGACAGAGACATATGATAGAGAGAGGGTAGATGATAGATAGATAGATAGATAGATAGATAGATAGATAGATAGATAGATAGATAGATGGGTGGGTGGGTGGGTGGGTGGGTGGGTGGGTGGGTGGGTGGGTGGGTGGGTGGGTGGGTGGATGGATGGATAGATAGATGATAGGTAGGTAGATAGGTAGGTAGGTAGGTAGGTAGGTAGGTAGGTAGGTAGATAGATAGATAGATAGATAGATAGATAGATAGATAGATAGATAGATAGATAGTTAGATAGTTAGATAGATAGATAGATAGATAGATAGATAGATAGATAGATAGATAGATAGATAGATAGATGATAGATAGATAGATAAATAGATAGATAGATAATAGATGGATAGATAGATAGATGATAGATGGATGGATGGATGGATGGATGGATGGATGGATGGATGGATGAAGAGGAAGAGGTTTAGGTTTAGGTTTATTGGATTTATATGCCGCCCTTCTCCCAAGGACTCAGGGCAGCTTACAACATAAAAGAAAACACATATTACAAAAATTAAAAGGGACATTAAATAAAGTATCCAAAAAAACCCCAATTGATATTTACAATAAAAAAATTAAAAATTAAATTAAAATTAACAACCAAATTAATCCTATCTTTTATTCTATTCAGGCCAGGCCGGCTTGCTGGAAAAGCCAACTTTTTAGGGCGCGTCGAAAGGACCGGAGGTTGGGGATTATGCGAAGCTCTGGGGGCAGCTCATTCCAGAGGGAAGGTGCTCCCACAGAGAAGGCTCTCCCACTGGGGGTCACTAGCCGACACTGTCTGGCCGACGGCACCCTGAGGAGGCCAACTCTGTGGGATCGCACTGGACAGTGGGAGGCTACAGGGGGCAGTAGGTGGTCTCGCAGGTACCCTGGGCCTAAGCCATGGAGCGCTTTAAAGGTCATAATTAGTACCTTGAATCGCACCCGGAAGACAACCGGCAACCAGTCCAGGCCGCCTAAAAGGGGTGTAACATGGGAGCACCTAGGTACCCCCATGATAACCCACGTGGCCGCATTCTGGACCAGCTGAAGCCTCCGGGTGCTCTTCAAGGGCAGCCCCATGTAGAGAGCGTTGCAGTAGTCCAGGCGAGAAAGGACGAGGGCATGAGTGACTGTGCACAGAGCATCCCGATCCAGAAAGGGGCTCAACTGATGGATCAGGCGAACCTGGTAAAAGCCCCCCCTCCCCCCCCCCCGTCCTGTGCAAGGGGTTGAACTAGAAGACCTCCAAGGTCCCGTCCAACTCTGTTGTTCTGTATAGCCAGCGGTGGGTTTTACCACCCGTTCACCCCACACACGTGTACACCTTCCGTGCACGCGCCTGGCTTCAAAAACGTGGCTAAATCGGATGGCATAGAACCAGAGTGGGCGGGCGGGCGGGCACACCCTCTATCTCCACTACCACTTCTCCTGAACCAGTCCAAACCGGCTGAATACACCTCTGTGTATAGAGTAACACCTTAGCTTGGCTGGTATTTAAGCAGTATCGGTTTCTTTTTTCCAACCTTGCCAAGGCCAGCCTTAAGTTGGGTCTGCTGAGTTTTGGCGCCTGTTATCTTGCGGGAAGGACTGCAGTGATGAGGAAGACAGGCAGGCGAGGGATTAAAAACCAGCGCAGCAAATTCGATGCCAGCACAGTTTTTCGGCCAACTCAAAAAATAGGTAAAGAGAAGCCTTGTGGGTAGCGTGATTATTGCTTCTGCTGCTATTATCCTTCCTTTGTTGTTTTGATCTACCCAGGATTGCTGATCTGGTCCTAGAGCTGACTGCTGCCAAGATCTCCTCATTTGGGGGATGTTGGAGATCAATAATCCAGTGTTTCTCAACCTTGTCAACTTGAAGATGTCTGGACTTCAACTCCCAGAATTCCCCAGCCAGCGAATGCTGGCTGGGGAATTCTGGGAGTTGAAGTCCAGACATCTTCAAGTTGACAAGGTTGAGAAACACTGCAATAATCTACTCAGTTTTAAGATAGATCCCTTATCTACTATGGAGGAGATTCCTTATAGGAGTGGACCGTGGACCACTGTTGGTCCACGAGAAAATTTTGGTGGTCCGCAGAAAAATTATTTGCATTTTTTATATTGCACTAAATCAGGGTTCCTCAAACTATGGCTATGGATGGATATGTGCAATGAATGCTTGTTTTGCTGCAGAGAGTCTCCCCCTTCAGGGTCTTTTTGTGGAGGTCGGAAGGGGGCAGGAATTCTGGCATGGGGTCTGCTTCAGCCTCCTGGTGGGGGGCTTTTGGCGAAGGCTGGAGGGAAGCGCGGCTGGTGGGGAAGAGCCGGAGGGCCTCGTTCCAGTGGGACTGCATCATGGCCTGGAACTGGCTGACCATCTCAGCCCGCTGAGCCTCCAGGCGCCGGTACTTGGCCTTGCACTCCCGCAGATCTTCCCTCTGCTTGGAAAGCCTATGTTTGTAGTCCTCAGTGAGGTGCTTCTGCTGAGCCTCCTTCTCAATCTGATCCAATTTGAACTGAGCTGTTTTGCCAACCCTTTCTCAAGGTGGCTGCTTAGCTCCAACAACTGCTTCCTGTTGGGGCCCTAAGGAGCCCAGGCAGGCAGGGGAGGAGTGGGTGGGAGGGGAAGGATGAGTAGAGGCCGGTGAGGTGCCCCTCGATGTAAGTGACATCAAGTTGGCCACGCCCACCCAGTCACACGACCACCTAGCCACGCCCACACAGCCAGTCATTAGGCAGATCGTATTAGTGGTCCTCAGGATTTAAAATTATGAATTTAGTGGTCCCTGAGGTGCGAAAGGTTGGAGACCTCTGCCTTATAGCTATTGTCTATGGCAGGAGTGCCAAACTCAAGGCCGGGGGGGGGGGGCAGATCCAGCCTGCAGGGTGCTTAGATCCAGCTCCAGGGGGTCACCCTGGAAAGAGCAAAGGACCGGCCCTCAGTGTTTCTGCCAGCATAAACGGAGATCGGGAGGGTCGCCCACGCCCCTCACAAGCTCAGTTTTCACTGACAGAGGGATGC